>NW_007246392.1:585311-694988 GCF_000164805.1 Carlito syrichta | reverse complement strand
TTTCTTTAGTTTCCTAGAAGTTGTTATGAAAGTTGGCGGCACCTATGTTGGGTGCATATATGTTTAGGATAGATATTTCTTGTTGATGGAGTGAACCTTTTATCATTATGTAGTGGCCCTCTGTGTCTTTTTTAATTTTTGTTAGTTTAAATGGTCTTTTGTCTGAAATTAGGATTGTGACTCCTCCTTTCTTTTGTGTTCCATTCACCTGAAAATTTGTTTCCCATCCTCTTACATTGAGTCTGTGTATGTCCTTTCTGGTGAGATGGGACTCTTGAAGGTAGTATATTGTTGCCTGGTGATATTTTATCCATTTTTCCATTTTATGTCGTTTCAGTGGTGCGTTTAGTCCATTCATATTCAGGCTAATTATTGAAATGTGAGAGTTCGTCCCTATCATAGAGTTCTTATAGAGTTGTTGCTCTTCCACTTGGTTTTTTTTTTTTTGGTCTTTCTTTGGTTTTGGGGTTGGTTCATATATATTTTATTCTTTTCCCTGTACTCTTGTGAAGAACATTGCTCTTTTTTCCTTTTCTTCTGTGTTTAGTACTTTCTTAAGTGTTTCATGTAGATGTGGTTTGGTGGCAGCATAAGTTCTTAGGGATTGGATATCTGGGAAAGATTTTAATTCTCCCTCGCTGATGAAGCTTTTCCAGGTAGGCTATTCTTGGTTGAAATTGTTTATCTTTTAGGACTTTGAAGATAGGGCTCCAAGCTCTCCTCACCTGCAGGGTTTCTGTATATAAATCTGTTGCTATTCTGATTGGTCTTCCATGGTAGGTGATCTGGCCTTTTTCTCTTGCTGACTTTAGGATTTTTTCTTTTATGCCTACTTTGTTTACGCGAATTATTATGTGTCTAGGAGTTGGTCTTCTCATTTGTTGTCTTGCAGGGATTCTCTGAATCTCTTGTGTCTGAATTTTTGCATCACTGATTAGATAAGGGAAGTTTTCTTGAATGATCTCATGGAAAGTTTGTTCCAGTGTGGTCTCTGTCTCTCTTTTTGCCTCAGGAATGCCAATTACTCTTAGGTTCGGTCTCTTGAAGTAATCACTCATCTCTTGAAGGTTTTGTTCTGTCTTTTTGAGCTTATTTTCTGTGTTTTTAAGAGTTTGGATCAGTTCTCTTTTTTGGTCCTCAAGCTCTGAGATTCTTTCTTCTGCTTGGTTAATTCTGCTTTCCATGCTTATAAGTTTGTTATTTATTTCATTCACAGTATCCTTTATTACTGTTATCTCAGATAGCAGCTCCTTCCTAGTTTCTTCTTGTGTCTCCTCAATTCTTTGTAATCTCTCCATTAATGTCTTGATATCTAGGTTTGCATTCTGAAGTCAGTTTTCTCAGTGTCTGCCCTCCCAGGGGACTGGGAGAGACCCATACTCTTGTTTTGGTTTTTCTTCATTTATGTAGATTTTTTTCTCTCTCCCCCTTTCCCTCCCCTTCTTTAATTCTGTTTTTGAGGGAAGGTGGGGTTGCTTTTATTTCTCTTCTGCAATATCCTGTTCTTCCTTATGAGTGTCTTCTGGCTTTGTTCACTTTTGAGGTTGGTGTAGGCTGCAATCTGTACTTTTTGCAGTTTTGAGGTTTAATTGAGAGAGAAGCTGTGGTTCAGAATGTATATGCTGATTCTAGCATCCACAAACAGGTGTATGAGCACACTGGTACCTATTTCCCTCTGCCTTACAATCTGTCCATTCAGCAGTATGCAGTCTTGGTTCCTAGATTAAAATGGGGGTATAAAAGAGGAAAATAATGGTGGAAGGGGGGATAAATAGGAAGTTAGAGAGAGAGAAGAGCGAGAGGGAAAACAGACATACATACCAACTATCAGGTGAGAAAGAGACACAAGGCTGGAAAGAAGTGAAAAAAGACATGTAAGAAAGATTCCCTAAAGAATACTGATAGCTACACAGAGACAGACCAATATAATCATGAAACAGTGTAAGTCAGAAGGCAAAAAACAAACATGATCAAAATAAACAGTCAAAATGATAAAATCATAAGTCACAATAAGAGATCAGACTAAAATCACTTCAACTCTGATCTCTGGCCTCTCCCCTTTGTTTTTCTTTGCAGGCAGCTAGATTTACTCACAGTTTGGGTTTGGCTGCCTGGGAGTTTCTTTTATCTGATTCAACTTAGAGGTGGGGCTTTGTCTCCTGTTTAGCAACATTACCTTAGGAACCGAGGTGGAGTTTGTTGATAGGTGTTCAAGGCAATGGGAATCTCTGCCTGAAGAAAGGTGGCGGCAGATTCTCTTTCATAGATCCCTTTCTCTCTGCTTGTCTGGGTCCCCAAGCTTGGGGTCACGCGCTGAGTGCCTCAGCCAGGGTGGGCCCAGAGCTCCAGAGCTCCAATGCTCCAACAGGCAGGTGGTGAGCGGTGAGAGTGGCCCTGGGCCCCCCACAGGGTACTTCAGCCAGGAATGGGACCAGTGTCTCTGAGGGGTGGGTGCCCAGAGCCTCCCTGAGTGACCAGCAGCTTGGTGCTGGGTGCTGGGTGCCGGGTGAGAGATGATGTAGCCAGGGAGCTAGCTGAGACCCGAGACTCTCACGCATGTGGTGGATCAGCAGCAGCAGGGGGCTGCAGTATCTGGCCCTGCGTGGGACCAAAGGTCCCCAGACCTCGGACCAGCACAGCTGGTGGTGGCCTGGGGGATGGGGGAAGAAAAGTAAGAGTCTTTATGGGAACTCACATTCATAGAATCTCACAAGTTCACCTATGCCGTCGCCATCTTGTTCCCCCTCCCTCTATTCTACTTCTAAGACATATCTTTTCTCCACCTCTACTACTACTACTTTTCCACTTGAACCCCCAACCACACACCATCACGTCTTGCATAAATGATGGCAATAGTTTTCCACATGTTTTTTTCTACCTCCCTTTTTTTTTTGTCCCCAACAAACTATTTTCCACATAGAAACCAAAATAGTCTTTACAAAGTAAGCTTAAATCCCCTCTTAATTATTCTTGATTCTTCTGTTTCTTGTAGCAGCACTGCTATGGCAGCTTTAATCAACTTCATTCATGTACAGTCTGGTTTTGTCTAACTTCAGGCTTATGTAGAGAGCCTCTTACCTCTTTCTTTTGATTATGTGATATGAGATGTTTTGGGAATCCACTTGTGTCTGCACTTGCACAGCTCAGAAGTACAGAGATATTAGTGCCCTATAGGGGAGAAATTTGATCAGTGGGAACTGAGGTATGATGGGGAAATACTGATGAAATGATTTCCCTAACATTTTCTGGACATACTATTCAAAGACATATTCCAAATAGTTCTCAGGTAGTCTCCTAGTATCTAACAAGCAGTCACCCGTAGTGTTGGCCGACTTAATAATGCATTGTATTCTCATATTGGCTCTCCTTCATTCTTTGAATTG
Organism: Carlito syrichta; assembly: GCF_000164805.1. Classification (NCBI taxonomy): domain Eukaryota; kingdom Metazoa; phylum Chordata; class Mammalia; order Primates; family Tarsiidae; genus Carlito; species Carlito syrichta. The sequence goes on along the minus strand of NW_007246392.1, from coordinate 691,605 downwards.
CTCCCATGTTCTTTCTAGCAGCTCCCTGGATAAAATTCTTCCCAGAAGTACCCACAATTAAGCTTTATCTCAGTTGTTACTTTCTGTGGAACTCAAGCCAACACACAGATCAGCTCACTTTTCTTAAAATTCCAGTGACTTCCAGCACATTTGAAATACTGTCCAAGATACTTTCTCTGACTTATAAAACTCTACAAGTTCTAATCATATCTTAACACAATGTCTTTGTCTACTAGTCAGCAATATTAGACTTCTTTCCATTCCTTGAAATCACCAAAATTATTCCTTCCATAGGGATTTTGATACTAAAATAGTTATCTTAGAATTTTCTTCCTTCTCTCTGAAAAACTGGCTCCTTGTTTTCATATCCTCCTTTTATATTATTTTTTCTAAGAGACAATTCCCTTGACTGCCTAATTCTAAAATATTTACTCCACTTCTCCTAGCACTTATCAGCCATTTTAAACTTTTGTCTGAATTCCACATTCTTATGTATGCTCCTTAAGATTAGATACCTGAATTCTACTGTTCAATGCTATGTCTTGTTCATTGTGTGCAGTGCCCTGCACAGAGGAAGCCACAGTAAACATTTGGTCAGTGAATGAATTAATAAACTCACCATTTGAAATGTATACTGTGTAAGACAGGAACGGTGGGTACTCTTAAACCCCAGATCAAATACTATTTGTATCCCTCAAAGGTATTGAAATTTTTAAAATAAATAGTTACCATAAATAAATGAATAAGTAAATAAATAAATACAATTCTGAAAAAGAGAAAAAAATGTATTTATCCTGTGTAGACCACAAAATGAAAGGGTATGGCTTAATCTAGCTTTTTAAAGATGTTTTCCAGTGTTGCTATCATGTCTTACGATATTACTCTCTGTATGTTACATTCCGCTGCACTTTTATCTCATCCTCTTTTTTTCTTATGAATTTTGGCTCCTGTTTCATAAGGGATTGTTGCTTACTTAGTAAGTCTTGCCAATGCAGAACTTTAATAAAATGGTACGGAGTTTGTCCATGATACTGAAAGTGAGGGATGCTATCCCTCGTCTTAATTGAAGATGTCAGACAGTTTTATAAAACGGTCTTCTGGATCTGGTTAAATATTTCTAGCATTTGCTCTGGATCTGTATGGGGCTGTGTTCCTCTCCTCTTTTTTTCTCCATAAACTGCCTGTTGTTTTTGGTTGATTCAAACCCAAATGAACAAAGTTCTATCTAAATCCAGTGTTTACTATAAGACATTGTATTGTACATATGATGCTTTTCCCCAAGCCTGGAAAATTCAATTGCTCTTCCATCCTCAGATCTAGATGTAGTCAGTACATGGAAGTACATGACTTCCATCATCATGACTTCTGTCTGTAATATATTCAGTTAGTGGAGGTTATAACAACCTGACATGAACCCCTACTCTCTAGTTGCCCAACACTATGTACAGACAGAACACATATTAAATTACAATCCTCAGTATGTATTGTATTTTCAAGGCCCATTCTAGCTGTGCTTCCATTTTTTCTCTTCCTAGCATTTATTGTGGATACTACAGCTGCCAGGATACAGTCTACCAGAACTCTAGTTACTTGAAAAAAGAAAAGAAAAAAAAAAAAGCAGAGTCTTTATAGTTGTTTTGGTTGGCATTGACCTTATGTTTCTGAACCAGGAAATAGAGTATGAGGAGAGAGATGAAAGGTGTTCCTGACACCTTTCAAGAAAGCAGAAATGCTTCTTTCCTAAATTATACCAAGAAAGGGCTATCAATTGTTTGTTTCAGTATAGTTTCGTCAGCCTTAATGTTACTGATCATTTCATCAAGATTTTGGCAACAAGGGGACACTCAGCTATAGTTTTCAGGATGGTTATGAGTTTTTTAATTTCCCTGTATTTTATATATTTTAGTAGGCTCCATCCAGGATGTCAGCATTGTTTTAAATTTAAACTTTCATTTGTCATCTTTTAAAGTGAGCATTTAGTCACCCATGGAGGTTAAACTTTGTTTTTTGTATTTATTTTCATTTTATTTTTCAAACTTAATACTCTTATTAGCAGTATTTAAATGTGAAAATATGTCATTTCTATATATAGCACACATAACAACTAGAAGAAGAGAGAACAGTTAAAGTTTTTTCAGTTCATATGTGACAAGAATAGTGCTATAGGAGTTATATTGTTTCATTCTCATTTGCCATAGAGTTAGGTAATACTATCCCTGTTCACACTGAAGAAACTAAAACTAAATACTACTTTTGAGTTTATAATATATGTCCAAATTGTGTTATGTGGTTTATTTTGCTTTATTCTCATTTACAGCAGTTAGGCGGTATTATACCTATACCACATTAAAGAAACTAAGGCTCAAAGAAAGTTTCTAAAGGCCCCACAATGCTATATTAGCTCAAGTTTGACTTGAGAACTATAATAAAGTAGATCAAAATTATTTCACATCTGTTCATCACTAACCCACAGCTTTCAGTTCCAGGTTTTAAATGAATTATTTAACAGGAAAACAAAACAAAATAAAAAACTCCTTGTTTAGCTCTCAGTTCCAGATTTAATTTATTTTTAAAATATGCATTTATTTATTTTTGAGTCAGGGTCTCACTCTGTCATGCAGGCTGTAGTGCAGTGGCACAATCATGGTTCACCACAGCCTCGACCTCCTGGGCTCAGGCAATTCTTCTGCCTCAGCCTCCCAAGTAACTGGGACTACAGGCACTTGCCACCACGCCTGGATAATTTTTTTGATGATGATGATTATTATTATTATTTGTAGAGATGAGGTCTCACTGTGCTGCCTAGACTGATCTCAAACTGCTGGACTCAAGCAATCTTCTCACTTTGGTCTCCCAAAGTGCTGGGATTTCAGGCATGAGTCACTGTGCTCAGCCAGTTCCAGATTTTAAATTCATTGTGTAACAGAAAAAAAAAACCTCCTCCTTTCTAATTCATATTCTTTTATTTAGAGATTTTTCTTCTCTATTTTGTGATAGGGATACATTCTGTACTTCAAATTGAAAAAGAAAATTCACAATATCTGTGAAACTACATGAGAGCCTGTTGTATCCCCAGGTTGTGAAATTTAGTACTCTCATTTCTCAGCCTATCAACAAGTTTCTTGGCCGTGGACTGGGAAACTAAATTAACAGTTTATGAAATGACCCCAGCAATCATAAAGTTTACAAATCTAGTAGGAAAATCACTGCACTACTCCCATCATACAGAAAAGCACGTTTATGCTCTCAAGAGCCTTGGCTTCCCCAGGGATTTTCCTGAAGAAAAAAATGACAATGGAAACTTTGAAAGAGGGAGAACTTGTGCCTCGAGTGAGCCTGGTGAACCTGAAAGACAGGAAACAATGGCACGTATGTAAAAAGTTTCAGAGGAAGGATTGGAGGTAGTAGTGGAAGAACTTTCTGAGAATCAACTCAAGAGAGAAAGTTTGGCCAGAATGGCGCTGACGGGCTTTAGATTAAAACAAGTAAGTGAAGCGAGCCTGCTAATGGGTAGCTTTGGAGGCAACATTCAGGAATTTATCTTTGATCCAGAGGGCATTGAATACCATCCCTGAACTTAATGAACAGGCTCTTTCCCAGGCAATGTGGTGGCAATGCAGGACTGCTCTATGACACCTGTACTCCTGTAATGCCAGCAGCCAGCAAGAAGGTGAAGAGACAAACAGGCAACTAAATTCATTGAGGAGAGGAAAGCAGTCCATTTTTATGTCATTGATTTCTACAGTTTGTTCACCTGTTTGTTGAGGATTGTTTCATTTACTTGCAATTCCTTTTTTTCCACTGTTCAGCACTTCTCTCAAGTACTTCTTAGTTATCGACTGAGTGTGACACTTTCTATGTAAGTTAGGCAATTGGTGGAGAAAGGGTATGTAGTGAAGGACAGTAGGCTCTGTGTAGTAAGTTACTCTACTCGTGCATAAAAAATTCATTGACCAGAAAGGGTTAATGCCCCTCCAAATGGCTTAACTTAATCCCCAAGTGCAATTGGCTCATTTGAAGGATCTGGCCCATTGAGTGCATGTTAGCTGAGAAGCTGATACACCTCTTCACCAAGTCCAGTGCAGTGAGGTTAAACCCAAGGGCATACAATAGGTCAGTAGCAGAGTCAGGAATAAAATCTCAGCCTTCTGAACCCCTTAAAGTGCTCTCTTCACTTGACTAGGTTTCATTCTCTTATGAGGTATGAGAAGAAAATGTAAGAAAAGGGAAAAATTAAGGTATCAAATTTTAAAAAAGCATTTCACAGTAGATTTTTTTCAAATCTATAAGAGGAAAAAAATACAAAAGCAGATGAAGTAGACTTCAAGCACAAGATAAGCAAACTCTTGATAAATTCTTAGAGTGTATCAAAGTAGCTGAAAGCCAACTAACCCTGTTTTGGAATTATGTAAGCACTTATCCTGTGCAGTGTGATCATAGTCATTTCTGCTTTGGTTGATTTGAGAGATATTAAAACAAAAATTGTTTCTGAATTACATACAAAACATACATTTGGGAAGATACATTGAAAAAATGGAAATTTTGAAAAAATAAAAATAATAGTTATGAAGAAGAGAACTAAAACAAAACGAAAACAAAGAATTGGACCCTTTATGTACCATAAAGGTAGTATAATGGAGATGTTAAAAGTCTAGCATTGGGAGTCCAAGGCCTGAGTTTGCACTCCTGCTCTGTCACTTTTTGTAGTGGTGCTCAAAGCCATCTACTCTTTAAAGCTTCATGTAAGTTATGAAGCTTTAAGGGGCAATGGGAATAATAATAAAAGTAGTTGCTTCATATCATTCTTTGAAAATGAAATAAGATAGTGCATATTAGGTACGTAGGACAGTATCTGGTGTGTAGTAGACACTCAAAACATGTCAGCTGTTAGTCTAACTTATCAAGGGGCTATTTAAATTGAGATTACAGTAGATGGAGGACAAGTATAGATCTAGGGAGATACTTCATAGTTTTTATGATTTTTAATTGGCAAAAGGAGAAATCATGAATATGTTATATGTAGAACTAGAAGAAATTGAACAGAATTAAAAAAATAGAAAGCCAATTAAGAATGTCTAAAGAAATAAAGAAAACTAATGGAAAAAAATCTATGGAGTGTGGCTTAGGTTATAAGAGCATAGCAGATATCTGTGTTAAAAATATTTTTAAAGGATTATCTTAAATTATTATATTGCCTAGACAATTGGTTTCCTCTTTTACCTTGTATAATTAAGGGATCAGTGATGTGGTACAAGTTGAAGAAGAAAACTTTTGGGAGATGTGATTATTTAGATTACAACTGTAACCACAAGCAATAAGGATTGAGAACCTATGAGTTTGATCTATAAAAAATATTTAATCAAATCTTAATGGAGGATAGCATATCCTTTTCTTCAAAAATATTTCTGGACCCAGATTATACATATAATTATCTTTGAAGACATTATTCCAGTTAGCAACAGTGAAGGCAAATTCTTTTGTTCTGTCAGTGACTGTGAGAATTGTTTCTTGTTATTCAGGCTTTTGACCAAAAACTTGCCTTATCATAGATAAATAATCTGTGAAGCCTCACTGAAACCCCTAGACAAAATTGTGTGTGTGTTTGTTTGTGTATGTACTTCCTTGGTAAGAAGAGGCATAGTGTTTCTCAGGTCTTTGAAGGAATATATGGTATTTAAAAAACTAAGAGCCATGAATGATTTGGGTCTTCCTTTTTGCCCAAATCATTTCTGATTCAAATTTTTATTTTGTCTTTTAAATAACATTTGTTTCTGGCCCCATTCACAGGCCTAGTCTATATCCCCATACCTGCACACTTAGTTTTCTTATTCCTGGTTTCTCATCTTATGCCATAACCTTGGGTAGCCAAGGCCAGGTGCTGATAGAATTTTTCTTTTCTAATATTTTACTGCACAGCTTCTGTAGGTACATGGACATTGGGCTTATAGACTGAGAAAAGAGACAGAACAAAGACTCTCTTCACTTCAGGGAGTTAAAAGATAGATTCTAAAAGACAAAAAATGAGGACTGAATTGCACTGAATCATGTCCTGCATTATATTGATATTGAACTTTTTATGGGTGTATGTCATAACGCCCATATTTTTCATGACAGGGAAGCAATAGTTTAAATGATATAGTACAGACACAGTTTACAATCCCTCACAATTTCTAGAAGAATGTTGTGTGTATAGGAAACATTTAAATATTGGGGGATTAATATGGTTACAGTCATCCCCTCTACTTTTCCCCCCATTTTGTCTTTATCTTCTGCTAATTCTTATTGACAACATTCATAGAATATTATTTTCTGAAATAATAATAGAAATAATATTCTTTCTAATAAGTAACATTAGCTTTTCTTCTAACAATAAGTTATCACTGCTTAGAATTTATTGTACTATGACCAGTTTGAAAGGTACTTTTCTAGACTCTACTTTTCAAAGAAGTAGCTAGAGAACGTAAAATTTAGTGGTCAAATCCACTGGATGGCTAGTTTTCAGCAATGGGAAATACTTGGGAAACACTTACTGTTTTTTCCTCATATTTTTTAGTAAGAAAGCAGTGGTTCTCAACCAGGGACAATTCCACATTTCCACTCCCACCCCAGACATTTGGCAGTAGTTGGATATATTTTGATTGTCACAACTGATGGGGTTGTGACTAGTGTCTTAGTGGGTGGATCCTACAGTGCACAGGACAGCACTTTACAACAAGGAATTATCTAATTCAAAATGTCAATAGCGCTGGGCTGGTTGAAAGACTCTGTCCAAGGATGATGTCCTCATTCTCACTCACCCCACCTTGTGTTCTCTTTCCCAGGAGAAGAGAAGCAGCTTCTTTAGTTTGCAAGTATATATCAGACATACTTGCTGCAGACTGTCCTTTGCTTTTCTCTCTGGAATCCGACAGCCTACAGAGAAGGTGGATTTCCTCCTGCTGTCAGCCATGTGATAAAGTTGGTAGAGCAGGTTGTGCTCCCACCACTTCAGGACTGCAGGGGTTTTGTTTGTTGTCTGTTTGGTGGTAATAGGAAGGGGGGTGACTTCAATTCAGAGGAGCCTTAGCAACCCTATTAAGACTTATCTAAGCTGTGTCCTTCACTATTGCTTTTATCAGTAATAAAGCTGACATTTTGATCTCTAACTGTCTGACTCCTGTATCATTCTCCGCAAATTGGTTCTGATCTCAGGTTGGGAACAGTGGTGTTATTTTTGACCCCCTAAAACCCAAAATCTGTTACTGTCTGATGGTTCAGGATCTTAATTGCTTACCTCCAGGATTCTTGCCCTTTTATGTCAATGGATCTCACTCAGACAAGACTGCCAAAATATAATGCTGACTAATTAATATAAGATTCACACCTGTTAAGGCTGAATTTATCAAAATGAAAACACTGTATATCAGTTTTAAGCCTTTTTTGAACACAGTATTTTGGTTTTTCTAATAAGTAATATAAAAGACAATGTATTACAAAGATGTGCCTAAGGTTTTTTTTTTTTCTAGAAATGGCAGTTAATTCCTTACTCAGAAAGTATTTAAAAATCCTGATATAACTTTAAGCATTTTATAACCATCTCCATGGATTTATCTTCACTGATGATTGAAGGACCATTCAATTACATTGAATTTTGGATAAAAATAAGCAAGACAAAAGAGAACATTTAAAAGTTTGTAGTTAGAAGATGAGGGTGAGTTAAAGTTGTTCAACAGGATACTACAGCTCTAGTATGAAATGGAGCATACGAGGTGTCATAAAGTAATGAGATCGATTGCCTAAATCTGCACACAAAGCCTAGCTCCCCAGTCTTTGACATACCCATAAGTGAGAGAAGTTTATTGTTCTTATGACATTGCAGAGAATAATGCTATTTTAAGTGGTGTGAAAAGGAAAGGTATACAGGACAATGTCAAACACCCTACAACTTTCTCAAAACATGCTTTATCAGTCAAGGTAGGATTATCACAACTAAGATGCATTTTGGGTGCATGCTACATGCCTAGTGCAGTACTCATGGAGTCCTGTGCTCCTCGTAGACTGCATTGACCCAGAATGTCCGAGGATTCATTTTCACAATCTCTTCAACAAAAGCCAGAGAACATGGAAGACGGTCTAATGTTTTTAACCCTTCCTCCCAAGTGACATATATGTCACTTTTTTTGCTTAAGCAAGTTAATGACCACATCTAACTTCAAATGTGGTAGTAATCCCAACATGTACTTGGATGGATAGAAATGAAATGTTGTGACGGTTGCTAATAGCTCTGCAGATTACCACACATGTCATTACTGAAATTCTAGAGCAAACCAATTGTACTTGATAGTTAAAATCTTTAATACAGTTTCCATTAATGACTATGGTAATTTACAAAGTGCCTTGAATTTCCAGAATAAACAGGATATCCCAAAGTACTGCAGTATAGGCAGGATTTTTTTTTCTTTTTCTTTTTTTTGGATAGCACAGTATTTAATAGTGAGTGTTCCAGACTTTCTGAGACCTGTATGTCACAGTGATTCCTTTCGCTGTTCATGTCAGGCCCTGTCATGTACTAACACAGTGTACAATGTACAATTGGGAATACCTACAGCATCATAACCCCATATTCTTACAGGTGCCTAGTTTGGGTGGCAGCATTGTCCTGATGGCATTTTTCTAAGAATGTCTTAAAGGCATGTACAAAAGTAGTTCTTGCTACGCTTTTAAAAATTGTGTCTTTGCATTCAGTTTAACAGATTTAGGGTGAATTTTATGAGAAATAATAGCTGCTACACAGAGACTACACAGGGAAATGATAGCTGCTACACAGGGAAATGATTTTTCTTTCAAACTTGTTGGAAAACTGCTATCCATGTCAAATTTCCAAGTCAATTTGAAGAAGATTATTGAATATATAAAAAAGAATACACCGTGAACTCAGCTTCTATTTTAGACAGTGTGTCGTTTGGACACATCTTTGAAACTCACCCTTCTGTGGAGGTATTTCAGACAGTGTGGAGGTATTTGGGGCAGTGAAAAAGCTAGAGATGAGGGAGCACTGATCAACATGAGGATGAAAAGGAGGCACTGGACGTATAAATGGATAAGAAGAAGCATGGGGAAGAGAAGGAAGAGGACAAGGAAAAGGAGGGTCAGATGATGAGCATGCATGCCTGTGGAAGTAGTGACAGCGTGAGAGCAAATATGGACTCTGACGTAGGAGATGGCAAGATTTCATGAACACTGGCCAATCCTAACAGCGGGAAAGAAACAATTTTCCAAACACCTTTTGAGAATGAGAAGTTTATGATGGTTTTAATGTGATGTTCTAAATCATAACTTTTTGCCATTAAGCAAATGTTCCATGATAACGTGGTGACTTTATACCTTTCTTGTTTAATCGCCTCAATCTGGGCACTCTTGGATATCTCTATGTACATGAGGTGCATTAGTCTACAAAGTCTTTAGAGATGCTGGACACTCTGAACAGACAAATCCTTGCCATATTCTTTAACAGCAATAAAAGAAGCACTGGAAGCAAAGGGATCAGGGGAATTAGAGGAAATGCTCATTAAAACAAATTTAAAAGGTCTAATGATTAAAATATTGATTAATTAGCCAAACATCGATTAGCAGTCACACTTTATCAACTGCAAAGTTTCTAATTACTGCACCATTATTCCATAGATTGACCTGTTCTTTTCTGTCACTTATGATGAAGAGCAATTTTTATTAAGTGGGTTTTGGATTTTTGACCTGTAAAATTTTAATAGGGAGTGCAAAGTGGGTATCGTGTGTGGTTTGGCATTTTATTCACCAAGGGACAGATAGTTACTGTCTATACTTAACCAGGAGCACAAGAGTGCAGAAGGGACATGAACACTAAGGGATTAAAATGTTATCATATTCCTAATAAAAAAAAAAAAGCCAAAAGCATATCCATTGAATGGGGAAAGAGGAAAATGTTTACTTTTCTGTTTGTTATGTATAGAATGGATGAAAAGAGAACTCTCAATCATATTGTATAAGTTAAAAATTGTCAAGAATGAGGAGACATTATAAGTAATATAAAGTAAAGGACTTGCTGTGGAGTCAATTTTTTACAATTTGGGAGCTGATTATGCAGTGTATAGAAGACTGTTTCTTCTGCATCTGGTACTGTGCATGATGTCAGCAGGGTCGACAACTGAGAATTAATGATGGACAGGAAGTGGGAGAGATCAAGGACAAACCGAACTGGCATCTTTCTCTCACTACCTTCAACTTCACTGATGCAGGTGACCTGCAAGAAAAGCAGGCACTCTTCACCATGGAACTGCCCACGCATATGGTCCAGGATTCAGAGATGGTGAAAGAGAAGATTCTTTGGGAGCCTGAGTTACGGTTGACTTGGCTACTGCTCCACATCAACAAGATGAGTAAGGAGATGAGGATAATGTGTGAGCTGCTACAAACATTCGAACTGTGCAAATGGTTGCTCCATTACATCTACCTTCCAAATCTAGAATGCAAAAAAAATTTTTTTAGGTCAACCTTAACCTACCATCATCAGAAAAGGCAGTTCTGGGAAATAAAGCTCTAGCTTCAGTAAGTTGGCACGATGTCAAGCTATGACAAAAAATAAACGGATTCTAGCCTGCAGTACCACGGACACCAGTGTCTAAACCTCTGGAAATGCATCATACAAGGATAGACATCAGGGCCCAGCCACCACTTTGAAGGTGGTTCATCATTGAACCAACAAAATTTCCTTTTTTAACAAAAATCCTCTTTTACAGATATCAAGCAGAAAGAGAGAAACCAAAAATGATTCGTATTAGACCAATGAGAATACCCCATTTTTAATATTTCAACTGAGCAATTTCTGGACATTTTGCAAAGGAAATCTTGTTGATCTCAATAACTGTCTATTTAAATCTGCTGAGGCAGTGCTTAAGCCCTGATTCACCAAAAGAAAAGGCCAATATGCCACACAGGGTTACAATCTCAATATAACTGTCTAGAAGTGCTGCTCCAGGTTTACTCCTGATGAGATCACCTCTAAGACCAGATAGCAGATTTACAGCATGAACATAAATGAGCAGGGGCACCTTTTTGATCATACATATGCTTGACAGGCAAAATGTGCTTACGACCTTATTGCCAAATAAGTAACAGCATATAAGCTCCTTGAATCCATGGAAAATGACATCCTAAAGACAATTCAAAGCAGAGCATTAGGCTGACAAGACCAACAGGCCATCGTCTAGAGGATCGATGAGCTTGTGCAGGTGGGTTCTTCGCAGGGGAACGACTCCTATATGCTTGGCTTCTGGATCCCCCCCACCCCCGCCAAGGGGCCATGTTTCAAAAACAGCTAGCTTATTCAGAAGCAATTGAAAGGAGAACTGGCATTACACCCAGATGAGAGATGCCTTACCGGCTTCTGCACGTAAGGAAGTAAAATATAAAAGGGATATATGCTTGCAAGCCTGTGAGCCAAGTGAACAAGCCTTCTGTCAGAAGAGTCTCCAACATTTCTCCCCATTTGATGTATCTGAATGTGGAATAGCAGGGAGGTCCTGTTGCTACTAGTCGTTTCATTATTTTCTCATAATTTAGATTATAAATCTTGTCCAATAGCAATCCAAGCCTAAAAACACAAAGTGAAAGGAAGTATTTAGGAAATTAACTGGATAACTTAGGTCTTATCTGGATACTTTAGATACACATTTTTTTTGGATCCTGAATTCAGAATTTCTATTTCTAATCATGTAGATTTGCATACAAGACCATAGTTATGTAATAAGATGTGTAGGTAAACGTTGACTCCATGCTGTATTACATGCAACATATCTGAACATTAATAGAGAGGTCACAACACTACCTTATAGCGAAAGATCATAGTAAGTTCCCTTCTTTTGGTGGAAATACGAAAACAATGTCAGAGAAGTAACATAGAACATAAATTTGGAAGTTCCTTGTAGTGTAATGTTTAGGAAACAAGCAAAAATCTTGATAACTATAAAAGAAAAAATGAATTGTTGTATTATTAATTTTTTATATCTTCTTCCCATTTTATTATTGGGTTTTTATTATTGTTTATACATTTGAAGGAATTCCTTGTGTATTAAGACTATTAAACCTTGCTTTGTTGCATTTGTCATGCTAGAATCTCTGGTTTCTCTTATAATTTGGCCATGACCTCAAACATACTGATTTTTTCTTTTTGGTTCTTTGTGTAACTTTTATGTTTAGAAATGAGTCTCTTTTAAGTAAGGGACTTCCTACTTACAAGAGAAAGAAAGTGTGGAGGAACGGGAGGGAGAGACAGACAGACCCACACACACAGAATATAAGAACAAGTTGTCTTTATAGTGATAAATTTTGTGATTTTCCCCAGAAAATTATTCAAGAAATTCTCCTTAAGTACCTGCTGTTTTTGGAATTAATCTCAGTTTTTTCTCATTCTAAAACTTTTAAAGATATATTTAATATTTTTAAGCCAAGAATGAAATAAATACACAGTCTTAATACAGGATGACTTGAATTGCTTTCCTTTTATTTTATTTCTGATACTTATACTTCTTTATGTATAAGGAGTCAAAATTATATCAAGGAAGCAGGGTAAATATCTACTCCTACACTGTATTAGAAGCTGAAATTCTTTTCTGAGTTCACTTACATATTAAAAGACTTTATTTTAAGGTTTTATTTTAGTATTTAATTATTTAAGCACCTCAAATTTTGAATGACTGATGTAAAATGAATGTCAAATTGATTTTGTTTCTAAATAGTTTTGCTAACATGGTTATTTGAATATGTCATTCCTTCCATATTGCTTTCTTTTATTTATCTTATTGTTCACCTAGTATATAGACAGATGATAGACAGATAAATAACTGAATTTATGGTTCATATTTTCATCCTTTCTTTATTAATTAAATAAATACCAGCTATAAGTTTGCCTTGGTTGATGCTTTGTCTTTACTCCATAAATATTCTTATGTAATGTGGTAGACACAGAGATGTACTGCCCAGATCCTCCTTCTAGGAATTATTCTCCTTCCAGCCATGGGGTGTGTTATCAACAACTGTCTCCAACTGTCAACTCTTTAAAGTTTCTGCCTCAGCTGCAAAGCGCCCCTTTATACAAGGTTATATGTTTCCTGGGCAGACGCTGTAGATACTGAATGAGTTGAAAACATAAAATATCTGGTCATTTGGGCTCAATATAAGATGGTACAAACAAAAACACTTGCCCCCATCTCCCTGTCACTGCAGGCTGTGGTTTTGTTAACCCTGCATCACAATGATATTTTCCTTGGCCCCCACCCCACTTTTCTCCCTCCTTGCTTAATCTGTGTTGATCCCTGAAAATATCATGCATCCCAAGCTCTGTCTCCTCTGCTTCTGAAGGACCTAAACAGTAACAGTTTTGACTGGGAATGGTCTAAAAGCACAGAATAAGATAATTTTTGTCTGAACAAGGCCAAGGTAGAAAGACCAATTGTTTTATCCCAATGCAAGACATTTGACAGGCAATTTTCGCTCCAAAGTTCCCTGTTTGGTTGATGTAGTTGTTTCCTAGGGCTGCCGTAACAAGGTACCACAAACAGATGGATTAATACCACGGTAATTTATTATATCAAAGTTCCAGAGGCTAGAAGTCCAAAATCAAGGTGCCTGCAAGGTTGGTTCTTTCCTTTTTTTTTTTAAAGTGAGAAAGCCAAATTTATTGAGAGGACAGAGAAGCTCACACAATGGGAGGGGAACTGAAGGGGTTGCCCCTGGGTTGGTTCTTTCTAAGGACAAATCTCTTCCATGCCTGTCTCTTAGTAGGCCTAGGCATTCCTTGACCGGCAGATGCATCACTTTACTAGTCCATCTTCATGTGGGATTATTCCTGTGTCTCTGTGTCTCCCCGCGGTTGTCTTATAAGAAAACAGTTGTGTTGGATTAGGAGCTCACGCTACTCCAGTTTGAGCTGATTTGAACCTAACTAATTACATCTAAAAACATCCAACTTCCACATCACGGATGCTGAGGCTCAGGACTTCAACAAATTCTTTTTGGAAGGAGGTCTGAGGAAGTGAGACAAAATTCAACCCACAACAGTTAGCTGAGGTTTTGTTTTACCTATATGGCAGTTTGACTCCTCCTGTTACCCAATCCTGTTTCCTCTTCCTTATTTCTTTATCTTCACATGTTTTAATCCTAATAAACATCTTTTGCATCTAAAATATTTCAGCTTCAGCTTGGAGAAAACACAATCTGTGACTTAATATTCAGACTACCAATTAAAAAATATATTTTATTATTGTTGCTACAGTCTTTTCAAGAGTCTCCATTTAGTTTCACTTATTCCTACACCAATACTACATCTTCTTAATTATTATAGCTGTGCGTCTTATCTAGTTATCTTGTTTGGTGTTTCATTCATATTGCCTCATTTCTTCTTCAAAATATCTTACCTCTAGTTTTTTTATTTCTGTTATTTTTACTTTGGTGTTGTCTCATTAATGTTTTCAAGGAGCCGGTTTTGGTATTTTTCTAGGTTTTCAGTTAAATAAAGTACTTATTTTCAGGCCTTCATGAGCTTTATAAATATTTTGTTTATAAATTTACTATTGAGTATTATCTTCTCTGTATACAATAATATTTTTAGTTTTTCATTATTAATTTCTAAGTCTTTTATAATTTCTACTTTGGTATACTTATGCAAATGTTATCTTAAAAGTATTTTGTTTGATGTTATATATAAAGTATATCAAAATATGTAAATATATAAAAATAAAATATTAAAATATATAATGTTTTTAATTTTTTATATTTTTTAATTTTAAAAAAATTAAGCCGGGCTCGGTAGCTCAGTTTGTAATCCCAGCAATTTGGGAGGCTGAGGTAAGTGGATTACCTGAGCCCGCGGGTTCGAGACCCGCCTGGGCAACCTAGCAAGACCTCATCTCTACAATAAAATAAAAAATTAGCCGGGCATGGTAGCGCACGCCTGTAGTGCCGGTTTCTCTCTCTCTCTCTCTCTCTCTCTCTCTCTCTCTCTCTCTCTCTCTCCGCCCCCAGACCATCTATCACTGCACTTCTAGTCTTTTGAGCTAATGATATGAATTGTATATAGTACACCATCAAATTCCCCAAGGGAAATGGATTTTGCAGACTCTCTTTTTTTTTTTAGTTGGAGTCTCACTTGGTTGCCCAGACTGGAGTGCAGTGGCCGCTCCCGGCCACCGCAGCCTCAACCTACTGGGCTCCGGCAATCCCTCCCCCTTAGCCTTCTGAGTAGCCAGAATTACAGACACGCGCTACCACGCCTGGCTGATTTTTTGATTTATTGTAGAGATGAGGTCTCACCAAGTTGCCCAGGTGGGTCTCGAAACTGCAAGCTCTGGCAGTCCACTCACCTCAGCCTCCCAAGGCACGGGATTACAGGCTGAGCACCGAGCCCGGCTTCCTTTTTCTGAAATGCTGAGTGTTTGATAGGTTTAGCTTGGGTAAGATATCTGCTGTTAGGAAGTTATAGTTGTTTGTGTAGTTGTAGCCAGCTGACAGTAACTGAAGTAACTAGACAATAACTTACTTGAGTTCATCCAGAGCCCTTCCCTGAACCTACAAACCATGGCCGGCAGTTGTGTGACATCGTACTTCTTGGTAGCTTCTATTATACCCAGACGATAGAAAGGAAAAGGTGGGACAAGGTTCAAAATAAGGGAAGTATTTTCCCAACACAATAGGATTGTGG
Organism: Carlito syrichta; assembly: GCF_000164805.1. Taxonomy (NCBI): domain Eukaryota; kingdom Metazoa; phylum Chordata; class Mammalia; order Primates; family Tarsiidae; genus Carlito; species Carlito syrichta. Next base: position 675,893 of record NW_007246392.1, on the reverse strand, counting down.
TCGCTGAGTGAATAAGCCAACTCAGTAGCACCCATATGCAAAAATAATCAACAAAAGTGTTTTCCTTATGAACTACTAAAATAACACAAGCATGAGTCTTGCTTAGCTTGCTAAAATTCTTAAGCTTATTTTAACTTCTTAAAGAAAACATTTATTGAGCCCATACTTCTGATAATGATTTATATGAACAATTGTTGTCTTCACAGGAAATAGTTACTATCTCCATTTTTATTTTTTTAAAAAAAAAAAAAAAAAAAAAAAACTGTTGTGACTTTACCAAAGTTGTTCAATGAATTTATTAGGATTTTTGGTTGCAAGTGATAGACAACCCAATTCAAACTGGCCTAAGTAGAAAAGAGGATTTGTACAACCTCATTTTAACTTTTTAATGGACATTTACAGCAAAGAAATGAACTGGATTCAGTGGTGGATGTGATATTGAATGCTTGGCAACTGGGACACTGCAGTAGATAATGAGTTCACCGTCCTGAGCTGGGCAGAGTGAATGTTGGGTTCAGCAACAAACCTGAGTAAGGAAAAGCTATAAGAAAAGAAGAGGAAAATATAAATATCAGGGTAAAAATATGCAGTCTAATTTCCTGCTGAATCTATCTTCTGCCTGGAGAAAATGATTTAAAAAAATAAACTCATCAATAAAAATTATCAGGCAAGCTCTGCTCCCTGAGCCAGGATGAGGTTTTCAGCACTGACCTGGCACCCTTTTGGCATACCTTTGTTTTTGCTTTAGCAATTTCCTCTGGATAATGCAACAGAGTAGCATCCTGAATAAATGCTAAGGGGAGGGTTGGCTCTGTCTGACTCCTTTGAGAGTCATTTGTAGCAGTGGCACAGTCCCCAGAGGGTAGTGAAGAGGGTAATGAAGAAACTAATACTTGCCAAGCCCTTGACATGGTAAATTAAAACAAAAATAACTTGTTTTACTTACACTGAACCTAATGATGATGATAATATATGTCTGGATTTGGTTTAATGTTGTTAGTACACAGGGAAGACATTATTTCATATCCTTTGTTCTTTTCTCTTTGGATTAAAAGTATATATAAATACTCCTTCAGCCTTCCCCACCTTTCCATAAGAGGGTCTAAAAGTTGGATGGAAGCGGCCCTTTAGACTTGATTATACCCTGCTTTGGTCCCAGCTTGTACGTCGCTGTTGTGTCTGTGCAGCTAAAGACAGATGCAGAGCTTCGGATCAAGGGTCCTCTGACATTGCAGAGCTGTACTCTGAGTGACCAATAAAATGCCACTGCCAGTAGCTTTGGCTTTTAAAGATATACAGAGAGAAGAAAATAATATTAAGGAAAATTGAGAAGTTGTGACACAGAGTCTCTTATGCTTTCCAAAAAGGCCCATGAGTCTTTAAAATTAGAAATATACATATGTGTTCAGAACAAAATCATTCTTGCCAACATCAATGAAAGGAGTTTTGAAGGGACTGTACCTTGGCATTTAACAGAATACAACTGAATGATTTCAGGTGCTGATTTGTAAACTAACAACTTTAAAAAAGCTCTTTGTTGCTTTACAAATGTGAAGTGGTGTGATTCCTCTGGGAATTCTGAGCAAGCAAATATTTTTGTTAGACATGACAGTATTTTTCAGGCATATGTTGTTATCATTGGTTTCAGTGCAAATCCTGAGTTGTTTTGTTTTTGTTTTTTTACTTAGCATGTAAAGGGTTTGGCAAAGCATCCCATGTGGGATACAGGAATCTGGCCTATTAATTTGAGAATTACAGACAAATCCCTTAAGGTATGGATGGGAGAGTAAACTTCATACTCTGCATATGCAACAGCTATATTAACGTGATAGATTTTCAATGCTCTACAGGATCCATTACTGTGTTTTGGGCCAATAGTCCATGAATTTGAAGGATTTATACAATGGACCATAACAGCTCCTTAGGAACGATTATGTCCCATCAGATGAAAAAATGTCTTTTTAAAACCTTCCTATTAACCTGTTTGCTCCATAGACCATAATCCTTTGAAGGTTAAATTATATACATAGCAAAATGGGAAAATGGGCCAAATCACCTCATTTTGTGTTTTAAAATGTATTTATGATGAAAAAGCTTTCCAAAATGGGAAAATGGAAATTGTGCCCAAGAGTACCATCAAATCAAGGTGATTTTAAAATGTGAGCAACAGGCACTATTTGCAATTTCTGCTAAGGAGAGAAATCTTGATAATCCAGACATAATACTTACAATTATGCAACATTTACATTCACAATCATCTAAAAATAGATCAATTGAATACAATCTAAATAGTCAAATACCTTGAGAACAGTTCTTAAAACTTAAGGAGGCACAACGAATCATGATAAAGACATAAGCTATAAATTAAATGACAAAACATTATTAAAATACTTTAAATTGCCTATTTGTATTCTATGATTGAAAAATCATGTTATATGAGAAAAATAAATTTTGAATTATTACATAAATTTTGAATTATTGACATCATTTTATCCTTTCACAAATACTGTTGTGCCTAGTATTTTGTTGATACATGCTAAGTATTTAAAGCATTTCAATTAATGTATCAATGGAGTCTAAATAATTAACTTGGTATCTCCCTCAAATAATGGGAGTCTTCTGGTATCAGTGTTTTAAACTATAAACTCTACTATAAGAAGGAGATGCTAGGGAGAAATGCTTAATGATCAGGAAATTTTTACATCCCCAGGACGGACCACAAATCAGTCTCATACCCTAACTACCTAGTATACGTTCTGATAGAGATGCTGTCATTTCAAAGTCAAGAACTGATGGCGTACACATATTTAAGATTTAGAGTATATAGAGTAAATAAATCAACTTTAAAATTTTGAGAGAATAATGAGTAGGCCAATTCAGATAAAAGAGTATTTGTTTTTTCATCAAGTAACTTGATGGATGCCTTTCTGATATTATTCTTGCATTTTGTTCTCCTTCCTTTGAATTATATTAATAATGTTCATTAATTTCCTATAAGTTTTTGGAAAATGCATTAAAGTCTTTGGAGGAAATGACAATATAAATCTAAAGAGGAATTGAAAGTAAACATCTATGAACTTTCTCTAAGTCCTCTCTTCATTATCAATTACATAGATTCAGAGCAGAAGTAACCAGAAAGAATGAAATAGTAAAAAAAAAATTACTAGCAAAATCACATCCTATAGTTACATTTGTTTTCTTACTCTAATATTTTAGTCTTCTGTCCCATACTGAATCCCTATCAGCACGCAGAGGATAGTAGTAATACATTCTTACTATCTTATTGTGCAATTCTCCTTTAGAGAGAGATCTGTAAATAAATTTGATGATAATATGGATCCCTTCTAACCTGCATGCTATGCCAGCTCATTTGTGAATTTATGCATTATTAAATGTGCTGTGATAATTGGGAAAGCTACACTTTTAAAGTGATCCTCACCTACCTAAATATAAACAAGTGCAATTGCCTTGTCTTTCTAGGCATTTTCCCACAGTGGCAGAAAAACTAAAACCAGAAAAAGAAATTGTTTTCTTTCCCTTTTTTATATCTGGCCTGAGAAAAGCCTATATTTCCAGTCAACTCAGTTCTGCATTTTAAAGATATGCAGGAGAAAGAGAAGGAGAGTTGCTATTGCCAAGACTGTTAGGACTATTGACTGCCTCTGTGTCCTCATTTTGAGTCGAAGACTCCATATCACAGCTTGGTAAGAAGATGCTCTCAAACATTCTGTCTAACTGAGCATCTTATGATCTGCTTTTAGGAAGCATACTTGAGATATGAGCAGGCAAAGCCATGTGAGTAAAACGCTTTGTGGTCTATTCTGATTCCCCCAACTGTAGTTGGGATTATGTAGAGACTGATGAGAGGAATTCCTTTTCCCTTCCCTATTTTGGAGGCCTATGGCCAGTACTCTCCAAAAGTCAAGGGGAAAATTACATTGGATATTTCTCAAATGTACTTCACAATATTGAGATAGTGTTCTCATTTTCTCTCCACAAAGACCACTCATGCAATTAGGCAACAGACTTTAAAAAATATATCCAATTGTTAATATTTGACAAAGGACATGCCCATGGACACAAATTCATGCATATAAGATGTTTTTTGCTTGACATTAGGCCTGTACAACCTACAAGGGGAAAGCTTCTGCAGAAGGTATTTTAGTTTATCTTACTGATTTGTAATTTCCTAATAGCAAGAATTTTTAAATAAATTAATCTTCTGAAAGATATAACGAATGTAGAGTTTCTTCTTACACATTTTTGGCATTATTTAGTTTCTAAGATTCAAGTTTATTGAAAGCCAATGATATGGAAAATTTAATAGCTAAAAGTCCCTTAATTTTTATAATCTAGGCATTCATGATTGTGACTTACAGTGAGCTGTGTGCATCAGACCAACATACTGGTTGTGCATAGCACTGCAGAAGATAATATATTAAGGAGAGAAGCTAACCTTACTTCCCCATCTTCTCCCAGGCAAAAACATGTACTGGTCACACTACTGAGCATTAGACAAACCTAATGTTGCCCTTGATGGGAGACAGAATATCAGGCTCATTAATATTGTAAATAGTATAATCAATTGGGAACATAATGTGTCAACCATGCATTAGAAACATTTGCCTTTAAAACCTCTCCCAGCAATTATCCAATTGGTATTTATAAATTACAATCACACACGCAGATGAAGGAAACTCACTGGAGCAATTACCTATGCATGAATGATTTCACCTTTCAGGACACTAGTAAAAGTAAGACATCAAACAAAACTAGTTTATCTTTTACTGTGGCGTTTAGATTGAGAGCTAGTCATCCTTGAAAGCTGGCATTAGTGGTCCAGGATAAGGTCATGTGCCAATCACAACAATTCACGTTAAAGTAAAATAAAATAAGAAGAAAAAAATAAAGGAAAATATAGAAGAAAATTTAAAAAAGAAGAGAAAGAAAGAAAAAAGATGGCACTATTTATTTTTTTCTTAATGGCAACCAGCATTGAATTAATCCAGGAGACTCTTAAGCAAGTACCAAAAATGCTGCCTGCATGTTTCAGAAGCAGGTTACAGAAATCATTGGAAGTCTCAGATCCCTGCCTGGAGCTACTTTCCAAACCAGAGTTTAAAGACATTGTGTGTATTTCAAGAGTGAAAGTCTTGAAATTCCATATAAAGGGAATATGCTAACCCATCTGTAAGGTTTCAGACACAGCTTAGTTTCCATAAAAGAATAGTTGTAGGGACTTCCCTCTTTTTACTTTGGGTTAAAAGGTGGTGGGGTTTGAAGATGAGAGAGGAGAAGTAAGGTAGAGGTATTGAATCATTTGGAACAGTACTGGTACAAATAGTCTATGATGATCTGCCCAATTGCCTAATTCAGATTCTTTATGAGGCTTCCACTGATATGATTGCAGATTATTATAATAAAGCACAAATGATTTAAAAATACAGGATAATGTTGAAGCTACAAATCGCCCAATAATTATCTCAGAAAGTCAGTGCAGCTGAGTGGTAATACGTATTTTAAAAAAGACCTTACTCTAATTTCCCAAAAAGTCCTATTTTACTCCATATTATATATGTTGTCTCTCCTGCTTGATTTCCAGGCCAGTTGTACAAAGAGTAACATAGTGCATCAAAACAGATTATACAATAAGTGAGGGAATTCTAATGGTTCGTTTATGTCCAAAAATGACTAACCAATTGATTGTAAGACATGCCTTTGGCTCATTCAACTCGTGATTCAGTCAAATTAGTCTTCTTCAAACCTGCAAAACTCATGACCCCCTCAAAGCTTTGTTCTTTCTCTTTCCTGTGACTAATATGCTACCCCTACATTTCCTAATGACTAATTCAGGATGCTCACTAATATTCCACCTCTCTTCCTCCCACTCACCCTCATCACAACATCCTCTTACCATGCTTTAATTTTCTGTGTAAAACTTCTTATTATTTGAATTTATCTTGCTCATTAATCTATGTGTTATATTTATGCTGGGGCTTAAACTTTCTTGTTCATTGCTTTCATCCCCAGGATCTGATATGTAGAAGACATGCATTCCATTAATGGTGAATGAATGAATTCACTTATTGTCCATACATCGAAAGGATCTAGCAATTAATTATTGATTCAAAGGTTGGTTGTCTTCCTGGCTATAGATCTGAAATCTTAGGACTCTTGTAGTTCTTCTGACATTCTTGTTGCAATGAACTACATACGCACTTCTCAAACATGGGCAGCATGACCTTTAACATTTGATATAAGAATACTTATCTAAAATAGCACAATGTGAGATACAAGTTATTGCATTGTGTAATGTGTTTGGCTGGTTTTGACCCAAGATAGTTAAAACCCCACTAAGACTCTTCCCAATCAGAGATGTGCCATCTTCCCATTCTTGTAAAAACTCTTAATCTGTTTATTTGCACAATATCTGGATTGAAGGGAGTTTCACCTTCAAATTTTATCAGCCTGTATCATAACCCTAATGTTACTTAAAGCTATGCCTGTAGGAAAATCCATTTAAAATAAAAATAATTGCTTAAGAACAGTGCTTATATTTTGGAATTTTGAAAATATAATCAGGATAGACAGCTATTACTTTGTGTTACAAATCTGAATGTGAAATTTCAGAAATCCTCCTTGCATTAAAAATGAATTAACTGTGTGATTATTAATTGTGCATATTCCAATCCCTTTGTGCTGTACTGCATGTTTCTTGAATCTCATTTGAATCCTTTGGCTAAGTAATGTGTCAAGGGGGGTACAAGCCTGAATGCCTGAGTTATTTAAAAGGCAGGACAGCACTTCCAGATTAGAATACCAATGAGTGGGGTTAAAAAGGCTCTACTGTAGTTGGAGGGCAGCTCTCAGTCTGAGAAGTACCTGAAAAGGACCTCTATGGACTAATTTTCAGAATCACATTGTAATGTGGGCTCATGTCAATCATCAGAACAGACAGCTTCATCCCATGATATAAACTAGTTATACATTCAAGAGCTGCCAGAGGATCTTCATTAAAAAGGGACTTAGCATTAAAGGAAGAAGGTTGTTTTATTATAATACTTCAAACACAGTTTTTTGTTTTATATGTTCTCAGAATTCTTTTTTGTTCTTTGCTACAATATCAAAAAAAGTACCACAGAAGAAGGAAAACATTAAATATTCCATTTTTTAATAGGAATCAAGGAAGCTTTCTGGTTTAAGGCATTAAAATCATATACATTTTTCCTAAATTTATTCATGGCTTTGAATAACAAAAAGAAATCTCTAGATGTAATAGGAGGATGTTTTTAATCTTTTGTGGGAAGGGATTTGCAGAGCTGACTACTCAAGGTAAAATATCTACTGGCAAAGTATATCAGTGAGAGCTTTACACATATAAATTTGTATAAAACCTTTGGGCTCTCCACAAGCTTCTAGATACCAGTTAGATATTATAATTGATGTCATTAAAATTTAATATAATTGTGTTAAGAGGAAAACAGGAACAATATCCATGTAAGTAAATCATTGACACTGTAATCTAGTATTTAAAGAAAACTTAACTGGGGTTTAATAAAATAGATCAATGTATCTTTTTACCTATATTCAAAAGTGTCATTTAAAAAACTTAATTTAATATATCTGAACAAGTCAGGAAGCCTCTTCACAATATCCAGCATATATACTTATTTATCTAAATCATCTCATTTTTATCATGAAAAAAGTCAAAATAAATGGTATATAAATGAAATTAAAGAAATTACATAGTCAATCATCTCTCTTTGTAGATGACATAATCTTCTATGAAAAACTCAAAAGTTTCCACAAAAAACATTAGAAAAAATAAACAAATTCAGTGAAACTACAGGGTACAAAATCAAAATACAAGAATCTGTTGCATTTTTGCACACTAATAACAAACTATCTGAAAAGGAAATCAGGAAACAATTCCATGAATCATAGCATCAAGTAGAATAAAGCACTCACAATAATATTAACCAAGGAGTTCTTAAACATTAAAAACTACAGAACATTAGTGAAAAAATATTTTAAAAGACAAATAAATGTTCTCAGAATTCTTACATCCTGTATTTGTGGACTAGAAAACTTAATATTGTTAAAATGTCCATACTGTCCAAAGCAACCTATTGCAAAATTCACTGTAATTCTAGTCATGATTTCGATGGCATTTTTACATACATAAACAAAATAATTCTAATATTTACATGGAATGACAAAAGCCCCAAATAACCAAACAAGATTGAGAGAGAACAAAGCTGAAGGCATCACACTCTCTGATTTCAGAAAATATTATAAAGCTATAGTGATTAAAGCAGTATAGAGAGTTAAGTTATCCCTCTTTTCAGACAACATGATTCTACACCTTGAAAACCCAAGAGAATCTGTCAAAAACCTCTTTGCACTGATAAAGGACTTTGGCAACGTCTCAGGGTATAAAATATATCTGTAAAAGACAGTCACATTTCTATTCACCAACAATAAACAAACAGAAACCCAAATAAAAAGCACAATCCCATTCCCAATAGCCACACAAAAAAAGAAATACCTTGGCATCTTCCTAACCAGGAACATGAAAGACCTTTACAATGAAAACTACAAAACACTGCTCAAAGAAGTCAAAGATGACACAAACAAATGGAAAAATATTCCATGCTCATGGATTGGAAGAATCAACATTGTTAAGATGTCCATCCTACCCAAAACAATCTACATATTTAATGCAATACTCATTAAATTACCAACAGCATTCTTTTCAGACCTGGAAACAACAATACAGGAATTCATATGGAAACATAAATGACCATGAATAGCCAAAACAATCCTTATCAAAAAACAAAACAAAGCAGGAGGAACCACACTCCCAGACTTTAAACTTTATTATAAAGCTACAATAATCAAAACAGCCTGGTATTTGTACAAGAACAGGCATATAGACCAATGGAATGGGATAGAGATTCCAGAAGCAAAACCTCAATTTCTCAACCAAGTCATGTTTGACAAAACCTCCTCCAACAATCACTGGGGAGAGGAGAACCTATTCAGTAAGTGGTGCTGGGAAAACTGGCTGACCACATGCAGAAGATTAAAACAAGGCCCCTACCTATCACCATACACAAAAATCAACTCTCAGTGGATCAAAGACATAAACATAAAACCTCAAACTATAAAAACCTTAGAAAATACAGGAGGCACCCTTATGAAAATTGGAACTGGTAACCAATTCCTGATCAAAACCCCAAGGACCCATGCCATAAGAGAGAAGATAGACCAGTGGCACCTCATCAAAATGACAAGTTTCTGCAAAGCCAAAGAAACAATCAAGGGAGCAGGGAGACAGGCCACAGAGAGGGGGAAAAAATTGCCAACTGTATATTTGACAAAGGCCTAACATCTACAAATTCAAAAGTGCCAAAAAAAAAAAAAACAGTCCCATTACAAAGTGGGCAAAAGATATGAATAGGCACTTCTCAAAAGAAGACATATGAGTAGCCAACAGATACATGAAAAAATGTTCAGCCTTACTAGTCATCAAAGAAATTCAAATTAAAACCACACTGAGATACCACGTAACTCTAGTCAGGATGGCCATCACCAATAACTCCAAAAACAAAAGATGTTGGAGAGGATGCGGGGAAAAGGGGACACTTCTACACTGTTGGTGGGAGTGTAAACTAGTACAACCTCTGTGGAAAACAGTTTGGCGATTCCTAAAAGATCTAAAAGTCAACCTTCCATACAACTCTGTAATGTCTCTGCTGGGAATATACCTGAAGGAACTCAAATCACTCCATGAAAAAGATACTTGCACATGCATGTTTATTTCAGCCTTGTTCATAATAGCAAAAACATGGAACCAATCATGCTGCCCATTGAAAGAGGACTGGATTTTTTTAAAATGTGGTACATATACCCAATGTAATATTATGCAGCCATAAAGAAAGACAAAATTATGAACTTCACAGTAACTTGAATGGACTTAGAGTCTATAATATTGTGTGATCTATCACAGAAACAAAGAACTAAGTACCACATGTTCTCACTCATAAGTGGACCTTAAACAATTATCATAATCCTATAAGAAAATGATTGTCAGTAGTAGCAAATTGCTGGTAGGGAGGGCGATTCTGTCGGAGGTGGGATTCTGTTGGAGGTAGGGGATGCACTTCATCAACAAGGGTACCTGCATAATGAACATTTGTGTACTTATCCCTGAATTGTGCCTCACATCTTTAAAATAAAAAATTAAATCAATAAATAAAATAGGGAGGAAAAAAAGCAATATAGTACTGGCATAAAGACAGACACACAGACTAGTGGAACAGAATAGAAAGTGCAGAAATGAATTTATGTATATCTAATCAGCTGATCTTCTACAAAAGTTTCAAGAATACACAAAGGGGGAAAAAGTCTCTTTAACAAACAGTTTTGGGAAAAGTGAATATCTATATAAAAATAATGAAATTGGGCCCTTAACTTATGCCACACACAAAAATCAACTGAATATCTATATGAAAATAATGAAATTGGACCCTTAACTTATGCTACACACAAAAATCAACTGAAAATGGGTTACTGAATAGGTTGTCCTCTCCCTAGTAATTGTTGGAAGATGCTTTGTCAAACATGAGTTGGTTAAAGATTTAAAAGTAATAGCTGAAACTCTAAAACTCCTAGAAGCAACAATAGAGGAAAATCTTCTTGACTTTGGTCTTGAAAGTGATTTCTTGCATATAATCCCCAAAATACAGGCAACAAAAGCAAAAAATAGGTGACCAGGACTACATCAAACTACATGGCTTCTGTACAATATCAGAAAAAGACACAAAGAAAAGGCAACTTGTGGAATAGGAGAAAATATTCATAAGCCATATATCTGATAAAAGGGTGATATTCAAAATATATGAGTCATACAAATAGAAATAACCTTAGTTAAGTATAGACAAAGGAACTGAGTAGACCTTTATCCAAAGAAGATATACAAATGGTCAACAGGTATATGGAAAGGTGCTTGAAATCACTAATCATCATGTAAATGCCAGTTAAACTACAATGAGATATCACCTCACACCTATTATGATGGCTATTTTCAAGAAATAAAAATAAAAGTGCTGGTGAGGATGTGGACAAATTGAAACCTTTATACTGTTGGTAGGATTGTAGAATGGCTCAATCAAGATGGAAAATAGCATGGAAGATTCTAAAGAAATACAAATGGGACAATTATGTGATCCAATAACTTAATTCTGGATATAGATCTAAAAAAAATTGAAGTCACTATCTTGAAGAGATATACTCATAGTAGCATTACTCACAATAGTCAAGATATAGAAACAGTTTAAATGTCCATCAATGAGTGAATAAAGAAAATGTGGTACTTACATATAGTGAAATATTATTCAGTCTTTAAAAAGAAGGAAATCCTCTATATGGGTCAACATGGGTGAAACTGAAGGACATTATGCTAATTAAACAAACTAGTCCCCGAATTGTACCCCATATCTTTATAACAAATTAATTAATTAATTTTTAAAAATTAGTCACAGAAAGACAAATGCTGTTTGGTTCTATTTATTTATATGAGATATCTAAAATGGTCAAACTCATATAAGCAAAGAGTAGAAAGGTGGTTCCCAAGGGCTGAGGCGAGGTAGAAATGGGGAGTACTATTCAATGCCATAAGGTTTCAGTTATGCAAAATGAGTAAGCTATAGAGATCTGCTATACAGCCTTGTGCCTATAGTTAAAAATACTGTATAGTACATGTAACAGTTTATTGAAAGGATGGATCTCATGTTGTGTTCTTACTACGATAAAAAAGGAGAAAATAAATAAATAAATAAAACAGTTACACAGTCTCTTGTAAATAATATATTTGCCTCATAGGCTGCAAAGAGCTCTGTTTTCTGTCACTCACTTTCAATGAAAAGTTTACAATATTATGAATAATTTTCTCTCCTGAAACTGAAATTGCCAATTACATGACACATAATCTCAAATTGCTCTCATTATTTTAAAGGGTTCTTGATAGAAGTATGTGTATTTATTTATAGATAACTCATTATAAGCCACAATTTGCAACTCTTCCTTATGACATGATCATGATATATGTTAATATCCAGTGCTTCTCCTCAGAAATTCACCTGGAAGCAGAATCATTAAAATTACTTGTGAAAGCAAGGGACCTCTCCTGGTGGGGAAATTCTCCCACCATCAGAAGGAGCAGTACTTAATTAAAGGTCTTCTGATGCTCAAAGATCAAGTGTCCATGATAAAAGAGTATGTCTGAAGCCTCTGTCTTCACTCTATTTCTCCCATGCAATGACTTTTATGTACTATTTGTCACTTCTTTCTGTCAACCTTATATAAACAGTCTCCAAATTTATCCTTTCAATGTTTTATTATTCATAGCACTCAGAGCATTGCAGGTGATAATTTTAGCAGCCAAAATTTGGAAGAAATTGTAAATCAAATGTTTTGTTTGATCCTCCCAATACAATGGAGAGATGCAGGATAAAAGAGGGACAAAAGGAAAATTATGGATATATAGGGCTTGCATTTTTTTCTCTCTACAGATTGCTCCATTTTGTAGTTTTATTCCACTGAATAGATTGCTGTTCCAGCTACACCCATACTACCTAGCCAAGGATAGGAACTCAATAAATATATTTTACCAAATAAATAAAAACACTACACAAATAATATCATGAGGTGTTTCAGTATAATTCTGATAGTAATATAAGAAAAAAATTGGCTAGTAACATATAACATGATACTACGTAACTTGAATTTGCCACTCCTTGTTACTAGATTAAGAATCAAAAAAAAAATAGGCAGCTTATTGAATTCTGTTGTCCAGTTAAAATGTTTCAATCCATAAATCATTAAAAAGAGTAAATACTATTCTTAAACAGTTGGGATGCATGGTTAAGACTAATACATTGTCAGATTTTCAACTCCATGAAAATGTATTTTGAGAATTTCTAAATTAATTTTCTTTTTTTTTTTGAGTCCAGATCTCACAAATTAGTCCAGGCTAGGAGTGCCGTGGTACAATTATGACTTACCACAGCCTCGACCTCCTGGGCTAAGGTGATCCTTCTGCCTCAGCCTCCTGAGTAGCTGCAACTTCCAGGGTACACCACTATGCCTGGCTAATTTTTAAATTTTTTGTAAAGACAAGGTCTTGCTATGTTTGCCCTGGCTGGTCTCAAACTACTGGGCTCAAGCAATCCTCTGGCCTTGGTCTTTAAAAGTGACAGGATAAAGGTATGAGCCACCATGCCCAGCTCTAAATTAATTTTCATCTTTATACTTACAGGTATTTTGTGACCAAATAGTCACAGTTGTGTGAATTAAAGTATTTTCTTAAATTATTATATAACACCTTCATATCTGAATATTTTTAAATAATTTTGCCTTAAAATTAGTATTTCATTGGCATAATCTTATCTATACTTTTGTCTATTTTTTCCTTATTCAAACTTCAAAGAAAATAAATTGAAAAAAAATACAACTGAACACTTGGTGATTCTGTTCTATGTGCTATCTATTATCATATGAACTTTACCAAAACACTTTTTAACACTGACACATAGATCTGATACCAAACCTTTTGCTATTAGGTAAGTATATTTATTGAAGGACATGATATCTTCATCATTAATATAAATATTAGTCAATCAGATATTTTAAATAAATATTTCAAGGACCATTATATTTAGCATAAGAAATGAACAAAGATCTCATGTCATGTGAATAAAAAAATGCCTTGAATACCAATATCTGTGTTTATGCAAATGCACCTTCCAGGAAAATCCCCATGCATTTTTTTTCCTCCTGTACCTATAGATCTGTTTTCTATTGCAGCACATTGGCCTCTTTTTTGTGAAATACTGTATGGAATAAAAGCTTATAAGAACAGTAAATCTGTTTATTTCATGATTATTTAAATGATACATCCAACACTTGCTTTAAAAGGAAAACAGCATGATTGTATTTTATGAATCTTTGGGGCAATATTCCAAACCGAATTCTGGCTCTGCTTGGGTTTGTAAAAAGAGGTCAATATTTGCAGAAGTTACACAAATGTGTGAAATACACAGTTAGATCAGTACAGAACAGAACTCTCACTAGAAACAGGCCTTAAATGCTTTTATTTCAAATATTGCATATGTATATTTATATATTTCGCATATAATATATATGTGAGTGAATTTGTGTATTCTTAGGTTCATTTCATGAGCCATATATTTCTTAATCCCTGCTTTCTTAGCCTTAACTAATTTTGAATAAAATTACATTTTTCCTACAATGGAAGAAATGCACACATGCATATACCTATATATACACATACACATCGATTTTAAGGGAAACATATCTGAATGTTTTTACATATATACATGTATATAGATGTTTATATAACTTATACATATATATTACATTAAATAACTATGATAGATTTAATAATCATGATGATAAAAAGCAGCAAATTCACAAAAATTAGGACATAGAACCAAAAACAATATATATTCAGATTGATTCAAGTATGTCCTTGTGTGCCTACTATAAAAATATTACCAACTACTTTACTCCCACAAATTAAAAAGAAAGGAAAAGAAAGGTCAACGGTGGAGGGACAGAGATAGATACTGAGGCAATGAGACATAAACATTGCTGACCTAGCATGACAAAACCTCTCTGAGCTTCAGGAGACATCAGATGATGGTATTCAAAAAAGGTTTCCATGTAGCAGCAGTGGAGACACCATCAACAACTACTTCAGACGTTTCTGATAGAGTTTTCCTCTGAGGATGGCAAAAAGTGATAAGTGGAATACTGCTGTAAACATCGGGACTTAGAAAGGTTTCTCTATATATTGATGGTCAAGTTGAAAGAACGTGCAACAAGGTGAGAATCTTGCTGGTGAAACAAAAAAAAAGAGAGAGAGAGAGAGAAAGCAGTCAATAAAAAGGTGGGTAGCAGTGAAGTTGTGAGATTTGCAACCTTGAAGTTAAACAGCATTTTGCAATTCATTGTGAAAGAAAGAATAAAAAACACTGAGACCGTACAAGAAGGATCTCAAAAGAATTCTCCATTTACAAATGTGCCTACAGAAAAACTGAAAATATAAAAAGTACAAGGCTTCAGATCTGATTATATTTTATCACAGACTCCATATCAAAAGTGAAACATTGTTTAATCTTCTATAGATTTTGTTGGCATGTGTATAAAAAACAAAGTTAAAAACAGTTACCTGATTCTTAAAATCTAAACATTGAGAATAAAGTCAAATTATCCTTAAGTCAAAAAACATTATGTAATACTAATGAAGTTGTCTTGGAATTATTATGCTTACAGTTAACTTTTCTAAACATATGAACAGATGATGTGAACTGAAGGTAAATTTCATGTTCCTGAAATTCTTCTTTTTTGCTCTAAAGAATAGATGCAAACTGTGGCATATTTATTTGTGGAAGATATATGTATTTGTTTATTTGGAATATGTCAACACAATGTGTTTTATATATATAATATATATGTACCACTTTTATAAATAAGTGGTAGAATTTTTCTGGTTTTTTTATTTCTAACTTTTTATAAGGTGACTAAAATTGCCTTGCGTTTTGATTATTCTGGGGAGGCTTTGTGTTACTACCTAATCATTGAAATTGATCATACTAACCAAATATGGACTGAAAACATAATTACTATTCTCTTTTTTATTTCATTGCAGAAACATAATCATACTCAACTTCTTTTTAACGGCAAAACTTAATAAAATATATGTCACAAATATTTAAGACAATTAAGACAATGCATTTTGAACAGAATATTCTTCAAATTATAGCATTGTAGTTCCCCATAATTCTTCTGGGACAGGGCTGCTATTTAAAGAAACTCTGTGGTTTGAGAAACGACGATATGACAAAGAAATGTACACAATCCTGAAGGGAACCAAAAGGACAGATGCTGCAGGCTATCTGAGCTTCTGTTAAATATGAGAACCAAGGGGCATGAACTTAAGCTAGAGAATAGCCCAGCACTAAAAAGTGCTTCAAACTGTTTTGCAATTGCCCTTTGCGGAATAAACAGCCTAGAAAAATATAACAAGCAGCATACACAGCAAGAAAGTGGACAAGTGGCCCTGAACAGTGCAATGGGCAACTTAATGAATTGAAAATCCTCAGTATTTTATTTTTCAGGCTAAGGAATGTATATTGATGCTTCTAAATAGTCATTTTTGTTATAGGAAAAAAGTTATAAGTATTTTTTAAAAACATATTTTGATCATTATCAAGAATTCAAAAATGTTTCTACCTGGGAAAAGTGTTTTTATGTACATATGATTGTTGTAATTTTTATTATAACATCGTACATTTTTATTCCCAAATTTAATCCATTTATTAAAAATGGAGTTTTTTTTTTTTAAAAAGTAGTCTGTTATCCCATTTCTTTTCTTTTAAAAGTTATCCACAGAGTAGGGAATATTAGGGCATTAACAAGAAAATTATTATTCTATCATTGTAAAAGAAACATATAGGAAGGCATCAGATATCACAGCATTATGGAATTGTCTTAGCTGGAAAGGGCCTCAGAGTGAAATCTCTTTTTGCAAACTTAAACCTAGAGATGTGAAGTATTTTACTTTTAGTTTTGTGTTCAGAACATACAGATTCCCAATCCATCACTTTTTTCTCTCATTAGTTATGACTAGCACACTGCCTGGCACAGAGAGAGCACTTAGTACTTGTTGCTAAAGCCATTTAACAGAGCAACAGATAGAAATGAATATACACATAGATGCACACACATAAACTTTGACAGTAAGAAAAGAGATTGAGCAGAAGTACAGGGTAGAGTTAATATATGTTGAGTCATTTTTCAAAAATGTTTCATTTTTCTTTTAAGCGATCAAGCAACTGCTTCCTTTGGTAGTTCAACACTAACCCAACCTGCACAACTTGCAACTTACTCTTCAGCTTGGTGAAGGCAGAGTTTGCTTCAATGCCTACTTATTTTATGAATCAGACTGGGTGCTTCTCTGGAGAAGTGATCATGTCTCTCATCTTTGTACACCAAGTTCCTCTCACATAATAGGTTCTCAATAAAAGATGCTCCATTCCTCATGAAAAAAATGTATAGCAAATAGGTAATCATGGAGTAATAGATAAATTCTAACTCTGAAAATTAAAATGTAAATTATCAGAATGTGCTTTTCACAATTGAGGAAATGCATATTGCACTCTTTATTCCCTTGAAAATCTTTTGCCTACAGTTATAAACACAGATATGTTATTCATGACTGTTTGGGGGGCCCAAACATATCTTCTGGTGCAAATGAACATGTTTTTGGGCAGGTTCTCCCTGGTCTCTCATTAGTTGTCAAGAGTGACCTAAGGTTTATAACCTTAAGGACAGAGTCTTTCATTTACATAGTTTTGTCCTGATCTCTTTCCTGATACGGTTCACCTTGTTTGACTAACCAGCTGGCTTGCCTGGGAGTATAGATGAGTGAGGGAAAAAACCTAATTAAGCTAGTTTATACATTTTAACAGGTCTGGAAAATGGTAGAGTTTAATGGCTGCAAACCATTTTCAATACTTTAGTCAAGGAATTTTTTTTTCATTTATAAAATGTGCCTATGGGAAGGAGGAAAGGGAAGAGGCCTATGAATTCAGCCCCTCATATCCCTTTGCGGTAGCTGTTAAGCCAGTGCATTAGTGAGGAGGGAGAAAGGATAATAGGACCAGTAATTGGCAGGGCTGTCCAACTACACCTCTCCTCTCTCCCACCACTTGGCCCTGCCCAATTTATCTCTTCCATAGCCCCGTGATGCCTTGTCTCTTCACCAAACTTTTAAAAAGTTGCCCCCTGTATCTGGTAGCTTGTTATGTAAGGATATTTCATCAAAGCTTCAACCTGAATGTTCTTCCACTTGTTAAACCAATATTAAAACAAGAAAGAATTCCTAGTTTAAAGCATCCGTGTTGCTATTCCCCCAGCTGGATGGCCACTGCCAAAGGCAAGTGGTGAGGAAAAAGTATAATTAAAACTTAACTTTCAAATAGATCTCATAGTTTATACCTGGCAAGAAGCTCTTTTCGCCACGTGAACTTTCAGGTGACTGTTCTGAACAAAATAGGTGCTGATTCCTTTTATGTGAAACCCTTAAGATAACTTTAACATGGTCCTTTGCAGTTTAATTTATCATAAATTCTGGCACCATTTATCACTAAATGCAAAATGATGAAGAAATGGCTCTATTAAATCTGAATAACTACTGAATTAAAAAGCTGTTAAATGAGTTGAAGCACATAGTACTGTTAACAATATGTGGAAGTGTGTTTGGCTGGAATAAATTACTTTCACAGTCATCATTTGAAGAGTCTACCTTTAGAGAAATATGTTGAAAATTTCACATCTTGATTCCCTGACTAAATCCACATGCATTGCTAATGTACTTTTAAATTGGCTTCACAGAGAACGTGAGCAATGCCTGGACTGAAATTCTTAGGTATCAAAACAAAATTCTTCTATTTAAAAACTGAGGAAAAGCAGACTTTAAAATACACATGTAAAACATAATAACAGATTCCAATTAAGATATAATTTATTTTCCCACTCTGAAATCTTTCCGGAAATGGCTTTGCAACATTTTTGTACAATCTACCACGCTAACTTTTTAACAACAGCTCTCTCAAGACAAGTATTTTAGTATAGTCTATGCATAGTACTTTAAAATATAATAATAAGGAGACTTGCTAAAACATCTAATGGATTGGTTTTTATTCTAAGAAATTAGTTGGCAATTATATACAGAAAAATTGTTGAAAGAAAAGCTCTATCACATAATCTATACATTTACACTCTGAATATCATTAACATTAAAAAGCTTAAATTACAAGACATTTATGTTTCAGAATAAAACATCTGGAAGTAGAGTCTAGATTTTACCAAAAAAAATCCTAGGATCTGCACTAATAAAACACTGTTGCTCAAGTAGGTCTCCTTGCAGTGTTTTAGCAGATAGTGATGATGTTCTTAATCCTTACCTTCATGAGGGCACTTTGTAATGTCTTTAATTATCACCCTGGTATTATAATTAGAAACAAAGACTTTTCAATAATAGTGTCCTAGTGCATGTTTAGAGATATTTCAGTGTGAAGTCTTTAATAAAGAGGATTTGTGAATGAACTTAATTAGCCCTGTTGAAAACATCCAGCAGATAGCAATCGCATGTCCACAGAGAGGGCTGTGCCATGGCATGGGGACAGGTTCC
This sequence comes from Carlito syrichta, assembly GCF_000164805.1. NCBI lineage: Eukaryota > Metazoa > Chordata > Mammalia > Primates > Tarsiidae > Carlito > Carlito syrichta. The sequence continues at coordinate 656,611 of NW_007246392.1, read as the reverse complement.
TTGGGAGAGACTCATTCTCCATGAAAAGCAACGGGGCTATTGTTAAAGAAAGCACAAGTTTTGTTTATAACTTTACCAAATGCAATATCTGGTTTATAGAAAGCAGTTTATTTAACTATTCTCAAAGCCAACTAGGTTATGTTGTTTTACTGGACTTACAAAAATAGCTATGATTACAATGCTAATTTATACACACACAAACATACACACAGACACATCTTTGACTTCCAGGGTCATACAGACATACTGTCTTCTTTGTTTTTCTCTCTCTGTAAAAAAACGAAACTATACAACTATGTAGAAAAGAAAATACATATCGATAATACCTATTTGTATGACATTGGTTTCGATCTTCTCTTTTTAGCTTTCATTCACCCCTCTTCCTGCTCCATTCTGCCAACCTATCTCCTCTAGGAATGAAGCCCAATGGTCTCTAGGCGGTTAGGTGAAGTAGAGAGAGAGAGAGAGAGAGAGATAAGGGTAGACAATACAAATTAGAAGATTGAGTGGTGGGAGTAGAATAATCATATTCTGGGTAAAAGGGTGGTAGATAATTCTTTAACAACTAAAACAATCTTTAGGTGAGCTTTGTTGATCGTTGGCTTATGGGATACTGAGGAATTGTGAGTCTGGTACTCACATCATTTTCTCCTCTCCAACTGAATTTTCTTTGGAAGTGCTTTCTGCTTTGGAATGTGGCCTTTAATTTTTTTTTATTTGTTTTTTTGAGTCGGAGTCTCATTCCATCACCCAGTCTGGAGAGCGGTGGCACACTCACTACCACCCCAGTGTCAATCTGCTGGGCTCCGGTGATCCTTCCGTCTCAATCTTCCAAGTAGCCAGAACTACAGGCTCGTGCTACCACACCCGGCTAATTTTTAATTTATTGTAGAGACAAGGTCTCACCAAGTTGCCTGGGCTAATCTCGAACCCACGGGCTCAGGCAGTCCACCAGCCTCGGCCTTCCAAAGTACTGGGGTTACAGGCTGAGCCACCAAACCCAGCCCGTGGCCTTTAATTTTACAAAGCAAAGAAACCTCAGGAAAGGTACAGATTAGTGGAAGCTTTGTGTTGGCTGCTAAATTTAAACTGTTTGCTCTCTTCTTTGTTTTCTTGGAGTTCTGTTATAGCATTCCTTTCCTAGATTAATAGAAAAGAAGTAGATAAGGATTAAGGGATAGTAATCTAGCCAGGATTAAAAATTATACATTTGACAAGCATCTTCCATATGCTGAGGATGTGTGTATAAGATGAAGGACAATAGAAGCTTAGACATTGAGGAGACTAATTAAGGGACACCTTCCAAACTAGAAATAGTCATCTCCTATTGCTTCCTTTTAGGCATCCTCCAAGTGATGAAAACAATAATCTAAAGATAACCCTCCAAATCTCCTGTCCCCTGATTATTCAGTCAAACCTTAATTTAGAATCTTCTGTGAAGGGACACCAAGGATGGAATTAAGGTCGCTAATAAGATGACTTTAAAATAGAAAGAGATTATCCTGTGTTATTTAGGTGAGACTAATGTAATCACATTTGTTGTAAATAGAAGAGAAAGGCAGAGGAGTCAGAGAGATAAGGCAGTGTGAGAAGAAATCTGATGCATCATTGCTGGTTCTAAGATGTAGAGGACTATGTGTGAGGATGAGTAAGAGTCTGTTAAGAAAGTCTCCAAGTGATGGCCAGCAATAAAATGGGGACCTTAGACCTAGAACCACTTGGAACTGAATTTAGCAAACAATCTAAATGAGCCCGGAAACAATTCTTTCTTAGAGCCTCCAGTTCTTCCAAAGTCTTAATTTCAGCCTTGTGAGACCCAGCTAAGATCATTGAACTGCTGACGTACAAAACTGTGAGACAACAAATGAGCGTTGCTTCCGTTCCTAACTTTGTGGTAATTTGTTATAGCAAGAATAGCAATTTAACACATTCTCCCATCTTGTCTAACATTAAGTCCTGTCTATCCTTTTTAATTTCTGGAATTTTTCCTTTTCTCTCTGTACTCATTGTCACTATACCATTCAACCTTCATAATGCCTTCCCTGTAGCAACAAATACTCCTAACAAGATTTTCCTTTTTATCTTCCTTTATCCTCAATCTACTCTCAAACCTTAGTGCTGCAAGGATGACCTTTTTGAAACATAAAGCTATGCCTATTTATGTTGATTTGCCTCACACGGTTTTCACTCCTCTAAGAATCCAACTAAAATAATCCTAGATAAATATTTAAAGGCATAAGTGCAACATATTTAAAAACAAAATGAAAGGCAAGCACATGAATGAAGAAAAAATTTGTACATGTTTCTGAAAAGTGGAAAGTAGGTAGATAACTGGTATCTCATAAAGCAGGACAAACAAGATCACTGTTTAAGTCCATGCAGAGGGAACTGCAGCCAAAAAAGAGGAGTCCATAAGTCCAGCAAAACTCCAAAGAACCTGGGATTTGAAAGGGCAAAGCATGACTGAGGACAAAAATGAGCAAAGGTTTGAAATAAAGAGGTCTAATGGAAAGTCAATAAACATAATAATTGAATTCCCACTTCTCCCACCTCTGCACACAGAATTGCAGCAGCCAGATGTTTATTTCCAAGGGAGAAAAAAACCCACAATAATAAGAATAAAACAAATGTTCTACTTAAAGAAGATGGACAAACTACCTGTGGAAGCTAGGCTGGCTGGTGCAGATCTTGCACAAAGGACTTTCCATTATGTGGTGCAGGATGTGTGCCAGGGAAATGGCTGACTCATCAACTCCCTGTATAGTGAAGTCTACCAGCAGGTTTTTTGGTCATTTCATTCTTAAATGTAAATAATCTATTAAGGATCACCTGACATTTGATGAAATTCAGCAATATGAAAGAGAAATATCACAGGAAACAGAGAGTACTCAATAAATACAAGTTTTTACTTTAACCTACAAATAGTATAACAAAAATAACAAAAAAGATTTATGAAGTTATTACAACCATGAAAAACTCTATACTTTCAAAAAAAAAGAAATTATAGAAAAAAGTAAGAGACTTAAGAGACTAAAAATCCCTATGTTCAGCACAACAAATGAAAAAGCCAGAACTAGACACTTTATTGTAAATTTTCTAATCACAGGGGGAAAAAATTCATAAAACCTCCAGAGGAAAAAAATAGGCATTTTAGTGAGAATCAGGCTGGCATTAGAGTTATCATCTTCAACCATACATATTCAGGGAAAAAAACACAACTTCAATGTTTTGTGGGAAAATAAATTAGAATTCTATACCCAGCTAACATGTAATTTAAGTGTGAGGGTAGTAATAAATATAGTTTCTGACAAGAAAGAACTCAAATAGTTTACCTTCCTTACTTTTTCTTCTGAAATTATTTGAGATGTATGCTACGTTTTAAACAAAGGTGAAAAATAAGAGAAAGAAAAAGATAATATGGTATTCAGGAAAAAATGGGTACAAATTAGAAAAGCAAAAGAGAGAAACTCCAGGATTCCTGGAATATCCAGGCTTAGAAAGAATTCAGATGGACGATGAAGGAAGCAGATTTCTGAGAGAAAAGGGTAAAGGAATTTCAGAGATTTTATATTATTATCAATCAGTTGAAAGTCTGTAAATGGGCATTAAAAAGTTCTTAAGCATGACAAACATTCATGTAAAAGGAAGGCATTAATATACTCAGAGAGCCAGGCTCGGTGGCTCAGCCTGTAATACCGTGCCTTTGGGAGGCTGAGGTGAGTGGATTGCCTGAGCCTGTGGGTTCAAGACCCACCTGGGCAACTTGGTGAGACCTCATCTCTACAATAAATAAATCAATAAATCAGTCGGGCGTGGTAGCATGTGCCTGTAGTTCCAGCTATTTGGAAGGCTGAGGCAGAAGGATCACCAGAGCCCAGCAGGTCGAGGCTGTGGTGGCCGGGAGCGGCCACTGCACTCCAGTCTGGGTGACAGAGTGAGACTCCAACTCAAAAAATAAAAAATATACTCAGAGATAAAGATAACATAACTGAATAAAATCTGAGGATTAGTTAATAATGCACCAATGTTAATTTCTTAGTTTTGATCATTTTACTATGAACATGTAAGATATTAATAATAGGGAAAGCTTAGAAAAGTGTGTAAAGGAAGTTGCCATACTACTCCATCTTATTTTTTTCTCTACACCTAAAATTAATTCAAAACAAAATAATTAAAAATGTGTTAATGTAATATGATTGCTTTGTGCTACTTGAATGTTCAGTGAACAATAATTACATAGTCAAAACATAAACAAGCTGGGCTCGGTGGCTCAGCCTGTAATCCCAGCACTTTGGGAGGCTGAGGTGAGTGGATTGCCTGAGCCTGCGGGTTCAAGACCTGTCTGGGCAACTTGGCGAGACATCATCTCTACAATAAATAAAAAAAAAGTTAACTGGGCGTGGTATCGTGCGCCTGTAGTTCTGGCTACTTGAAAGGCTGAGGTGGAAGGATCGCCGGAGCCCAGCAGGTTGAGGCTGCAGTGGCCAGGAGCGGCCACTGCACTCCAGTATGGGCAACAGACTGAGACTCCAACTCAAAAAAAACCAAAAAAACAAAACAAAACAAAAACCACATAAACAATGTAAAGTGGTGGAGTAACAGCACAAAGCAAGTAGTAACTTAGTTTATGCTGTGGCTTTGGTTTTGTCTGCATCAAAAGCAGTATCACTTAAGTGAAATATAAGTAGGTGATCAAAGTGCCAGATATCAAAACCTTTAGCTGCAGCTCCTACCAACACTTGTCTCAGAAAATTGCCTACTGACTGGGATGGAAATTATGCAAAACATTTACTGAAAAACTCAGCAACTGGGAGATATGTTTGGAAATTTGTAAGAGTGCACATGGAAAGTGGATGTTTACATGGTTTAGAGTAGTTGTAGCAAAATCCATGGCAATCTATGGAGCTTCTAATTATAATGAATGCTTGAAAGACTGATGTAGCCAAGTGGATTTCTGAATTTGTCCCACATTTCCCATAGGCCTAGCAGAAAAAGAAAAATAAGAGGCAAGCAATTTACAGTCAAAATTGCTGCAGATATATTGTGTAAATATTATGTACATATGGCACTGATCATACCATTCCATGACTTACATGCTTCTAAGGTTCAGGACTTGTTGACATCCTAAATCATTACTGGTATGGGAAGCCAACTGTCATAAGTGAATGGAGAATAATGTCGCCAGTTGTGATACTTTTTTGTCATTAAAGAGATAGCCTTCTCTATGATGAAGATACTTGAGGTTTGGACTGTTCTGAGTCATGAAATCGTTTCTAGTCTGGTCATTTCTTGCATCATAATAAGTGCTTTGCTGCAGTTATAATCACCAATACCATACCTATGGAGAGCAAGCTAAATCACTGATTCAAAATCCAACTATTCAACATTTTCATGATTCTTGATAAAACTACTGTAAGAATTCAAAATGGGGAAATCTATTCCTATCTTTCAGTCATGTCTCTTTAAAATAGAGTAACTTCTAGCTCTTTCCAAAAATAAAATTCAGAAACTTTCACTAGAAATTTGGGAAGGTCAATTGATTAGAGTTTACAATACAAGGATATAAGAGAGAAAAAAGCTACATAAAGAAAGAAATCCAGAGATCTGCAGAGCATACTCTTTAAGTCTGAAGTTATTTATTTAAAGGTAATCACCTTTTAAAAATATTTGCATAAGAAAAAATAATAATTTATATTTACCCATGTAGTAACCATTTCCTGTGCTCTTCAATGCTTATATAGATTCAGATTTCCATCTAACAATGCTAAACTAAAAAAAAACTACAATCTTTTCAATATCATGTAAAGCAGATTTCAGAGCAAAAAGTATATATTTTTAGGAAAAACAAGGGTCATTGCGTATAGAAAAAGGTGTCAACAATACAAGTGTACATATGAATCCCAAATATTTATGCACCTTAAAATATGGCTTTAAACTACATAAGGCAAAACGTTATAGAATTGTAAGAAGAAAAAACATTCCAACTACATTTGATCTATATATATATACCAATGTAAACCATGTAAAGCAATCTAAATAAATGTAAAAGGCCTCAAACTATACATGTTTTCCCTTAGTATAATTAAATTAAAAACCAACTTCATTATGATACCTGAAAATCTTCAAGTGTTTGGAAGTTAACTTCAAAGTTATCCATGAGAAAAAATTATAAAAACAATTAGAAAAAAAAATTTTTTTTATCTAAAAGAAAAGTAAAATTGCAATACTAAAATATTGTTGAACACAGCAAAGTAGTTCTTATGGAAATGTATAGCACAAATATCTATATCAGAAAAGAAGATATGTCTAAAATAAAAGGCTTCACATTCTAGAGAAACTAGAAAAAGAACAAATGAAACCTAAATTAAAAAGAAGAAAGGAAATAATAAAAATCAGAAAAACAGAAAACAGAAAAAAGGCCAAAGTCAATAAAACCTAAAACTAATTCTTTGAGAAGGTTAATAAAATTGATAAAGTTATTTACAGACAACTCAGAAAAAAATTAAGAAGCCATAAATAGCTAATATGTAGCAGAAAAGAGCAGGTAATATTTCATATTCTACAGATATTAAAAAGCTAAAAATATATTATTTAAAATTTTACCAATAGTTTTGACAAGTTAGATTAAATGGACAAAATCCTGGAGGTTAAAGAAAACACTCACACACACACACACACAAAACACAAAAATTTAACAATATCTGCACAAGAATTAGATAGCTAGCAATGCCCTTTGTTTATTATAGAAAACCTTCCTTCTACAAAAGCTCTAGCTCCAGATGGCTTCCCTGGTGCATTTCACCAAACTGTTTTAAAATAAAAAATAATACTTCTACACAAACTCTTACAAAAAATTGTGGATGTGAAAATACATTCTAATTCATTCTGAGTCAGCAGCATGCTGATGCCAAATTCAGACTAAGACATTTCAAGAAAACAAAATTACAGGCAAATATGTCTTATAAACATTAATCCCAAAATACTTAAACTTTTAGCTAATCAAATCCAACAATATATAAAAAGATAACTTCATTTTTAACAAACTGAGTTTATTTCAAGAAGGAAATATTGGTTTAATGTTAAAAATTTTTTGAATTTTTTATATTAAGATGAAAAAATAACTCCATGGACATTTCAATAGATGCAGAAAATCATTTGACAACATCTATCTTCCATTTGTGATAGAATTTACCAGCAAATTGAGTAGAGCAGAACTACCTTACCATGACAAAAAAATTGTCTAAGAAAACCACCACTAGCATCATACTTAATCTGAAAGACATAATGCTTTTTCCATAAGACCTGGATCAAATAAGAATGTTCACTGTCAACCACTTTCATTCACTTCTGTTCAACATTATATTGAATGTTCTAGTCATTGCTACAAGACAAGGGAAAAACTAAAATGAAAAGTTGTCAAGATTGAAAAGGAAGTAATTTGTATTAAATTATCTTAATTTTCAGATGACATGATTGCTCATGTACAAACAAAACAAAAACACTTATGAACTCTACACAAAAGCTACCAAAACAATAAGTATTGTTAACAGGTAGCAAGATAAAAAATCAGTTTACCAAATTTTTTTGTATTTTTATTTTACACTTGCAGCTAGCACTGATTGGAAGGAAACAATCAACACAATCAATGGAATGGAGCTGGAAGAAACATAAGAGTTGTGCATGATTGCTCCCACAGCAGTTATTGAACAGGCTGCGTTGGTCTACACTGCCCAGGGTCGTAGGCATGAAGAGAAAGGTCAAATATCGGGAGAACGAAGAGAATATGTGACATGAGCAAAGACTGTATTGCATTTTATATACTTCCTACCTATAGTCTTTTGTCTTTTCAAATTTATTAAACTTCATTGATAGTTTCCTATATATTAAAATGTGGTATGTAATATGTTTAAGTTTGTTTGCATTTTATTACAATTCTAAAACGTATCTTTTGCAATTTTACTTTTATTGTTTTCTAAATTTTTAGATTCAAGGTATGAATGCAGGTTTGTTACATTGGCATATTGCATATTGGTAGAGATTGGGATTCTCGTGTCTCCATTATGTAAGTGGTGAACATTATACTCAATGGGTAGTTTTGAAACCCTGTCTCCTTCCCTTCCTCCCCCTTTTGGTGTTCCCAGTGTCTATTATTTTCATCTTTATGTCCTTGAGTACCCACTGCTTAGTGCTCACATTTAAGTGAGAACATCCAGTATTAGATTTTGTTTCCGAGTTTACTTAGGATAATAACCTCTACCACCATTATGTTGCTTTAAAGGACATAATTTCATTTTTTATGGCTGTGTAGCATTTCAAGATATGTGTGTATATATGTATATATATATGTGAGATTTATATATATATATATATATATATATATATATACACACATACATATATGTGTGTGTGTGTTGTGTGTATCTCACATTTTCTTTATTCAGTCAACCATTGATGGACTCAAGTTGGTCCCATGACTGCTATTGTGAATAGTGGTGCTGTGATGAACATATGACTGCAGGTATCTTTTGTAAATAATGATATCTTCCCCTTTAGGTAGACAGCCAGTAGTAGGATTGCTGGGTCAAATGGTAGTACTATTTTTAGTTCTTTGAGAAATGTTCATGCCATTTTTCATAGAGGTTGAACATTACCACCAACAGTATATGAGCATTCCCTTTTCTTCACATTCATGCCAATATTTGACTTTTTATGGGTCGCCATTCTGACTGGTAAGATGATATGTCATTGTGATTTTAATCTGCATTTCTCTGAAGATTGGTAATGTTGTATTTGTTGGCTACTTGTATGTATTCTTTTGAGAAATGTCTGTATAGGCCCTTTGCCCTGTTTTTAGTAGAATTTTTTCATTGTTAATTGTTAACATATATCGTTAAAAGGCATTAACATATATAAATATACAATTCTGAAATTACACATGGAAATTTTTATTTTTTACAGCTTTATATTGCTAACATAAAAGTCAGTCATAAAGCGTAACATTTTTTTCCATGAAGTTTCTGGAAAGAAACGATTTTATGTTATAAAAAATCAACTGTAAAGTTATTGATGATTGTCTATATTCTTCAACATTTTGTAGTCTATTAGTCCTTCTGAAGTAGCCCATCAGTAATCCTTGTTTCTGAGAATAGACACTCACTGTATATAATGAAGATTAATACCTAAGATGGCTTATAACTAAGCTTCAGTTCTTCAAGCTAAGTATTGGCATATTGGACAAGTGACTAAGGAATGCAAATCTCTAAATGGCTACAAGTCAGCTTAAAATTAATTTCCCATTAAAATGAATGGACATTTTAAACATGACAGCTAAGCTAATGCTATGGTTTTGTAGTGCTGTAGATTCAAACAAGAATATGGATAACTGCTCCATCAAAGTAGGTTGCTTATCAATATAATCAAGGGAGATTTATTAACTTCTTAAGAAATATTAGATTTGCTTTGTTAACACTGTGGAAATATTGCAAAATCACTTATTAAAAATATTTCAGCAATTATTTGTTCTGTTAAATAATAGTAATATACCTGTCTTATGACTTTTTAAATTTTTAATTATCATCTTTAAAAATATTTGAGGAAAAGTATTAAAATTTTATATTGTTATAAGATTAATAAAAAGAAAAGCAGGAACTGAGAAGAAAGGAAGGAAGAAGAAATAAATATAACAATGTAAGAGTATATTAATAATATAATTTGCAGAAATTTTAATTCTGAACTTTCTGGAAGTAAGGGCAAAAAAAGAAATGTGTGAATTCCATATATCACAGATGCATGTTAAATTTTTAAGGCAAATACTTTTCTGACATTAAATTTTAAAAATATTTTCTTATATGAGATTTTATAAGATGATATTGACAATTGACAATGACATTTTAAATTTCTATTATTTTAACACCTTATGTATCTGGTTCTTCATATTAAGAATCTCAATGAAAGTCAAGAGAAAACATTAACGGCAACTAAGTGAAAAGTGATTCTATAGAGTAAGTTAGCATATAATCAATATTTACTTGTCAGTGAACTAGCATTCTACTTCTCTCAAGGCCAGCTGGGTTCAGAATTTCAACTATTCTTCTCAGTATGAACTGAATTAGAATTGAGAATAACTGATGTTCAATAGCAAATAAATATTTTGTGTGTCAGTTCGTACTGTACCTACTGTATTCGGTTTTGAGAAGTCTTAGTGATTTATCAAGTCATTTATATTGTGCTTTTGTTAAGCATCTGTAGTATTTAAGGCATCATCACTGGTTCTGGGGGACACAAAAGTGGACGTAGCTCATTATGGTATTCCATCAACATAGTATACATCAAGACCTTACCTATAAGTATACCAGCCAAGACAAGACAAAATTATATTGTTGCTAACTCAAGTCAATATTGAAGAAGGAGAAAGAACAGATTCAATCTCTACCAATACTGCTCTCTAGATTAAAAACCATTCCCCCTACCCCATCATAGCTGCTCCACATTCTCCCAATCTTGCTTAATCTGGAGTGGGTTAAGGATAGGACACATGGCATGGCTCTCAAGGCCAGCTGGGTTCAGAGTTTCATTCATCCTTCTCAGGTTTCTAGAGTTTCATTCCTGATCTGCTTGAGCATTAGAGTGTTTCTCATGGAATCTCTTAAAGCGTTTTATCTTCACTTGTTCATTGATTAGCCTTATCTTCTAATTATATCTTAAACTCAACCTTACACCTCAACTAATCATTCACCTACAGATTTTCATGGCTGTGCACCATCAGTGATATAGCGAAATTATCTCATAAAATTCCTGACAGTTTTTTTCCCTGACCAGAGAGATTAGACTAAATGACTTTTAGGAATTCAGAGATGAGGAACAAGAATCTCTGGGTTTCAGTGGAGAAAGTTAAAGTACAGAAACAAATAACAGAGCATGAAATAGGAGGAAAAAATGGAGAGTAAGATATTAAGGAAAATCAAACTGATGAGGGTTCATGTTGTAATTAACAGGCATGTAGGCTGAAAGCTGTTTATAAGCTTTGGTATTTTGAAAGCTTTGAAAGCTATTTTGGTAAGCTTTGGTAAAAGCTTACCAAAAATATACAGAGCATAAAGTATGTTGCTCCTCTTCCTTTTGGAATAGGAAAAATTAAATGAGATTATGCCACTAATTATAAATACTTGAAGAAAAGAAGGTAGTGTAAGATGAGAAATGCAATAAACATGAAAAAAGTGACAGAACATTTTTATCAGAATGAGAATGATTATCATTACCTAAGAATTAAATTAGAAAAAAATATGCAAGTAGATGACTCTAAAATTAATAGCATGATTTGTACATCACTATGGTCAGTATATACAGACTATGAAGATTCTATCACCTATATTATCCAATAGATACATATTTTAATGTCATTCCCTTTTGTTTCAATGAATGTCAAAAGTCAAATGAATCTTTGAAAAAAAATTATGAGGTGTTTTCTGTTCTTTAAATTTTATCTCTCATGTTAAAAGAGACACAATATATACCTGAGGAATTGATGTTTAACATTTGAATTAACACCAGTATTAGTAATCCTTCATTTGAATGTTTTTACATAGGATATTAAAATAACAGGAGTTGAAAATATCTGAGATTTTGTTTCCAGATGTTTCTGAATCTTTGATAATAGAATACAAATTGGTAGATGCAAACTCCTTTCTGTCTCTCTTTCTTAGTTTTTTGGTTTAATCAAAAGGTGGATGGAAGACCTAAGAGATTGAAGTGCCACTAGGTAGAAATAACCTGAAACCAAATACCACAGATAATTGAACTACAGAAAAAAAGAATATTTGAGGCTTGAGGGCAGGCAGGCTTTAAGTAATGAAGAGATGAATTTTACTGAACATGAGTTGTCAGATTACGACAAACAAAAAAAAAAGAGTAGCAGAAAGTTGCCAACCAGATCTCTTTTCCATTCCTTTTCTAGCTCTTTGGGCTTCATTGTTACATCTATAAAGTGGACATTATCACAATTTATCTGAAAAAAGCAGACTCAGCAGATAATTTTAAGTCTCTTTTAGAGCAAGACTTTTATGATAATCAGGAAACAAGGTTAATAAGCTTCCACAGGAAATTTTAAGATATTCAGTATTTATTTGAAGTTTTGAAAAGAAAAGTAAATTCAAAATTTTGAAATTAAAAATCATACTATGCTAAATTGATAGTGTTAGTCTGTGACAGTAATAAAAGAACTGAACAAGACGGGACCCCAAATATATTAAAATACCATAATTGAATAGCCTCCTGGTTACTATATAGCCACTAAAAATCATGCCGAGTATACAACTTTTTTATTGGCTTGGAATTTAGCCATTGCCCTTATTTTTAAATTTTAATAACTGTGTTTTAACCCTTCCTATAAGGTGCAAAGAGCTCTCATTTTCTTTTCTACAAGAACAAGAATGTTCCATCTGTAAAATTAAGAGAGGTATACTTGGCAAACTCCATGGTTAATGAAAGGTTGCTTTTAGATGATTTCATCACATCTTGACTACAATTATAGATTACATATTGACTATAAAAATTTAATATATATTATAATTATAGAGTAAATAAAATAAGAATGCAAGTTTTGAATAAATCTTTAAAATGTATATAGAACTGGAAAAAATTACAAATAGAGTTAGCTTTTTTTTGAGTTGGAGTCTCACTCTGTTGCCCAGACTGGAGTGCAGTGGCTGCTCCCGGCCACCGCAGCCTCGACCTGCTGGGCTCCGGTGATCCTTCCGCCTCAGCCTTTCAAGTAGCTGGAACTACAGGCGTGCACTACCACACCCGGCTAATTTTTTGATTTATTGTAGAGATGAGGTCTCGCCTGCCCAAGCGAGTCTCGAACCTGTGGGCTCAGGCAATCCACTCACCTTAGCCTCCCAAAGGCGTAGGATTACAGGTTGAGCCACCGAGCCTGGCTACAATAGAGTTTTTTAACAAAATTATAAGGATGCAAGTGTCTGTGCTGCTCCCTTCAAGCATGAGTCCACTTAGACCTTTCAAGAACAATGGCAACCTTCTTGTTTCTAAGGGATTCCAAAAAAAGGTATGCTAGGGGGAGGTTGGTCCATAGTCTTCTTCAGAAATGGATTCTCTTACTAAATACGCTCACTGACAGGTTAGTTTTCTTTGTATTCCCTGTGGACTATTTTCTTTCTCAACAGGGAAGTTGATTCAATGATCTAATTAATAGTACATTTTCATGTTGGAGATGATAAGTACAATGGTTGCCAACTAAGAGATGTAATTTGGCAGCAATGCACAAGAGATCATGATCTTCAAATTATGTTACTTCTTTGAATTAGTGAGAAGACAATGGTAATAAATGAAGGTCTTAGTATAAGGCCTTAATGCCACCTTTAAGATTGCAGAATTAAATGTATAATCTAGGTTGCTATTTTGTCCCACATATATCAGAATTGGGTTAATTGAACAAATTATTTTTAAGGTTTTTCTATTGTAAATAAGATCCCAAATTAGCATAATAGTGCAAAACCTACTAACAAGTTTGCAGTAAAATCACCCTTAACAGAGAGTTTATTTTAAAATTTTGGAGAACAAATATTTGAAACTACACATTGTCAGAATCTGCTAAATATTTTCACTGCTTATATATAATTCTTCTTTCTCCTGTTAATAATCCCTCTTTATTTCAAGCCCCTAACCTACAAAAAGTCCACACTGTTGGTTATGAACATCACACACAGAACTGAGAAGCATTTCCTCCTGTTCTCAATTTTGTATACCATCTCCACTGAAAACCATACAAAAATATCATTGGCTGTTGCATCACTCATTTTACAACAAGTGGCCTTACCTTGATGAGGTATAGGTTGGTGACTTTTAAAAAAATATATTGAATAATTTCAGTAAAATAAAATAATCCAACATACATGATATTCTCCTCTTTAGTAAGTACACATATTGTACTCTAATTGAGCAAAAAAAAATCTCAATTTGTAATTATATGAAGTAGAATATTTCTTTCCTCAGCCAAGACAGATGCTGTGATTGTTTCATCTTAACAATTCACATTTCATTTATGACTGCAATTATCTGAATGTTGTCAATTGTTATTTAATATACAATGAGAAGTTCTCAAATATATTATAAGCTCTTTGAAGACAGGAATTATGTGTTAGAACCACCACTACCTAGCCCAGATATTTACACATAGTCAGTACAGAAACAAATATTTAATTATGATGATTATTAAAAATAGATCGAGATTATTGTCGATAAAATTTCTTCTTTAAAGAACTGTGGAAGGCAGTGAAACAGGTCCAGATGTGTTTATTATGAGCAAAATTGGGTCATTAATCTGGAGATCTCTAACCAATAATATTAATCAAGTTTCTAAACATCTTGCTAAGTATAATTATCCACACTTTATAGAGTAGGGAAAGAGGCAGATGGCAGTAATGTACTGGGTGCTACTCAGATACTTCCATTACACTGTAATAAAATGGAAATCATGCATTCTGTCTGGAAGAAAATGTCTACATCAGCTATTTTGACCTGCCTCTAGTGTTAGCTATGTGAATAACCCTGATAAAATGACATTTTCACAAGATTATCTTTTTTTCCCTTCTTATAGTGTAGAACAATGGCTAAAAGCATGATCTGGGGCTGTCAGATCTAGACTCAAATTCCTGTTCTACTTACCAGATGTATAAGACCTGAACAAGTCACTAAACCTTTCTGTAAAGTGGGAAGGATAATAACCGTGCATACCCCTATAAATCATTGGGAGGATTAAAAGAGATCATGTGCAAAAAGCATACAGAACATGCTGCGACGTCAAGAAATGACAATTAATAGTATTAAGAGCACACCAAATCTGCTCTTCTTTATACTTGTGTTTTTATGTTGATAAGGCCTCTGTAGGCTGTGCTCAGAGACCATTTTAGAAAGTCTTCTATTCCAGATGTCTAGCTTCACTAATGCCATTGAACAGTAACATCTACTAAAGGCCACAATGTTCTAATTCTCTCTGGATTCCATTTCACTCAACTATAAAATAGTGTACTTGATTTAGACAATCCCTAAGAAACCTGCTGTGAATACTCCAAGTACTCATGAGTACTTTCCTCCAACCTCTCTTTTCAACTGTCTATTCGATGTTATTTTTAAGCTTAGTACCATTCATATGATTATTATCCAATATTTACTTCATATTTACTCTTCCAGACACCGGGCAGGTATTTTTATGGACTCTCTCAACTAATCCTAATAATCACTTTATTTTGTGGGCCAGAAAATAGACTCAAGTATGTTATATAACTTGCCCAATTTCTTATATTTAACAAGCACACATCAAAATAAACTTTAAGTCTTTTTGACTCCAAAACCATTGGACTTTCTCTCCCTATTCAATTATTGTTCTTAATCCAATGATTTCTGTTTTTACTTCTGATCATCAAATCTGCCTTATCTTAGTGTTCAAGAACATTTTTACTACCTCATAACATCAACTGTCAATTTTTTAATGTAATATTCCAAATCTTTTCTAACCATAAAAATCTAGTTCAGATCAATTTTGATACAGAACAGTACTGGGGGTTAATCAACAAAGACCATATGCATCAAAACATTAAAACAAAACTATGGTAACAACTTGATACCATGAAAGAATTCCAGCCTGTCATTATTGAGTTAGATCCATGGTTATTTTTACTACAGAGAAACTGAGAGACATCATATACTGTTTTCTTCAAAATTTAAAAATACCCCCCTCTATACTTTCATTTCTTGTGGCAACACAATTTAGGTCTCACATTTAAGAATTAATCTAAACCTATTTTGAATTCATTTGAATTTTCATCACCAGAATGATAAATTCATTACATTTCTTCCCCACCTATGGGTTCTTAATTCCTTTTAAGCCTTCCTTAAGTTTGTCTTTTAAGCTTCAAGGGATACACTTCTCTCTTTTTCCTTCCCCTGAATGGTGGTGTAGATTTCAATCATTTTTTAGCGTTTATCTTTGCAATGGTTCATACACTCAAATCTGCTTGCGGTAGTTTTCTGAGCAACAGCCTCAGTCACTCATTTTCACTGGGGATTCCTGTTACTCTTCTCTATGTCTTTTAGGATTCTTTTATGGTTTTCTTGAGGTATAGTAACAATAGATGCAAATAGTACCTTGGGTGTTACAGTTCCATGATTCTGAACAGTTGAATTTTATTTTTTATTTTCAGCACTCTTCTTTTTTATTATAGCCAGCATTCTACTGAACTTTTTAATCACAGAAATGTATTACATTTTATTTTTATCAGAACCTTAATATCTCTTGAGTATCATTATGAACCCAGAATCCTATAGGTCTAGTTCAAATTATTTTACTTTCAAAATTTTACCTTGTATTTGTTCATATTGAAATGCTTTTACCATCTTACCGTACATCTTACCGGTCATTCTTAAAGGACTTTCCTGAAATGTGTATCTATTGCTTGCTACCTATGGGATAAAGTTTTCCCATCAGATCATATTAAATCATTAAATAAGGCTATTTCTGGGCCTTAAATATCAGCAAAACGTCTTCATTAACTCCCCAAGACCTTTGAATTTCCAAGCAAAAGATGCTCAGGGACAAGCTGTGACACAGGCCAAATTTGCAGCCTGCCTGTTTCATTTTGCTTTACATACAGATGAAATTTGGAAATGAACAGCTTTACTAACAATCAAACAATTCCAAAATCCAGGCCTGGTCCAAGAGCTTGAGAGCATAATATTATTAAAGGTTTATGAATCAGCTTGGACTTTTCTCCACACTGACCCCTACTTACCCTCTGCCCTTTACTTCTGGGCAAAGATAAATTCTGCTTTTCACATAACATTTTATTATTTGTAATAACAACAATGTTGTCACAAAATATTAAATCATAGTAGCTAGGGTTATTTTCATGTTTGGCCTTACAGCTTATTAGTAAGGAAAAAGGGGGGAGTGAACAAACACTGATACTAAAAAATTAATTTGTAATAATTACACTTTTCATTTGCAAAGCTTTCAATTTTGTAAAATACTTTCAAAAATAATCTCAGGGTGGCTCAGAGCTCAGACAGCCTGAGTGTCAAAGTTGGCTCCATGCTTTAAGCACTGTGTGGCCCTGGGAAAATTATTCAATATCTTTCGGTTTCCTCATCTGTAAACTGATTCTGATGATAACTGTATATACACCCAAAGGGTTGTGGGTAAGATTAAATGAGTTTATGTTTAGAAAATGCTTAGGACAGTGTCTGGCATGTAGAAAATGCCATTTAAGTGTCTTTAAAAAAAACCTTTGGAACAATATAAAAAGGCAGATATTATTATTATCTCTCCAAAGACAAGAATCTATAGTTCAGGAAGATAAAGAGCCTGCCTAAGTTTATTTGCCTACTAAGGATCACAGCTGATTCAAATCCAGCCATTCTGCTCCAAGTTGAGCTTCCCTTTTTTCTTCACAGACATTAAATTCTGTAAATTGAGTCTTTAGATTATGGATATCTAATCACTGATCTCATTTATACATTATGCAGCCAGTAATTGTGATACCCAGAGTTTCTGTATAATGAGGTACCTTCATCCAGCAACCCTCCATAAACATTTTAGCAAGTGTAAAATCACATACATTCAATGCATTATAGACTTCACATCCGGGTTCTGAACCCACTTCATCAGCGACACTTAAAAACTCTTCTCAGACAAGATGCCCTCTAATGAGAGCCTAAAAGACAGTTAAAAGCCAGTATTATTATAGCTGTATCTTTTATGGTCTGGAAGAAAATGAAGACTGGCTACTGAAGGTCATTTCTACAATAGTCCCAGAATAACCTCCACACATCAACAGTCTGACTCTTTTTGCTGCGGCAGCAGACTTAACAAGCATGGTTGCTCTGGTCTTGTTACCAAGCATTGATTTTTATTTTCCTTGTGCCAAGCACTGTGTAGGGCTGCAAAAATAGCCTATTTTCAAGATGCTTACAGACTAGCAAGAGAGATATATTCATATTTATAAAATTACAATTAAATATCATTTCCAGATTATTTGAGATATGGTCCAATTGTTTGACAGTCAATAGTTGGGTGTAGACATATACAGGAATTAAGGGAAATGTCTACTTTTTAATGTATATATGTCTCTCTTTTTTGCACTTTTTAAAAAAGACCATGTGTTACTTTTGTAATTTGAACATTTTCAAAAGCAAAATGAAAATTAAAACAGAACCTAATAAATGAAGGAAAAAGATGTCTGTGCAGAGGAGAGTAAAGGAATGACTGAATACTGTGGGGGAAATATTTATAAAGAATGAAAGTGGCTGGTGCGGTGGTTCAGCCCGTAATTCCAGCACTTTGGGAGGCAGAGGCGAGAGGATTGCCTGAGTCTGTGGTTTTGAGACCAGCCTGGGCAACTTGGTGAGACCTCATCTCTACAATAAATCACAAAAATTAGCCGGGAGTGGTGGCGTGTGTCTGCAGTTCCAGCTACTTGGAAGGCTGAGGCAGAAGGATTGCCTGAACCCAGCAGGTTGAGGCTGCAGTGGCAGTGAGAGTGCCACTGCACTCCAGCCTGGGCGACAGAGTAAGACTCCAACTAAAAAAAAAAAAAAAGAATGAAAGTGATAGTAATGAGGAGGTAAGTGTTTTGACTCTGTCTATGCAGATTGAAAACAGTAGGACGGGTGTCCTGGGAAAGCCTTACTAAGAATGTGATTCTCGTATATTTGTAGTGCTTCCAAGAATTTGAGATGTTTACCAGGCAGATGATATGGGAGAGTTATTTCAGATTTTGGGTGAAGCATGTAAAGAATTGCAGAAGAATGAAGCTAGGTGGAATGGCCAGGGAGTGACCATGGGTTTATCTTTAGCAATATCATAAAATGTGGAGCTGATGATAAAAAATTAGGCTTCAGAAATACTCGTGTCCAAATCTTGGTGGGCTCTATACAACTTGCTTAAGATCTTACATCTTATATTCTAAAAGATGTTAAGCAGATAATTATCATGATGAGGTTTATTTTAGACTGATCATTTTTAGATTCTCTCCTAGATTCTATTCAATCATTTCATTATTAGCTTATCAAATACTTAGTAAATAGTAGGCACTATTCTATTATTTGGCATAGATACAAGAGCAAACAGCCCAAAATCTAGTAGTATACTGAACCTAGATTCACAAGCTTGCGAGAGATAATTTTTACATTTTTAGGAATTTTGAAATCTGATTCTTAAATCAGATGGGCATGATGGGAGCATTTACTCCATGGAAACTGGTCTATGCTATCAGTCAAGTCTTTCTTCCCCTAGAGAGCCTATTGTTAAATATTAACCAACACACCCATAGATACCAGATATCATGGAGATCATATTTAATGTAAATATGTGCATTGCATCTATTATTTTGCATATAAAATATATTTCATATAGCTTACAGTTTAAATTAAAAGAACTGTGGAAAAAATACAACAGGATGTGGTTGATCAAAGCAAAGGCTTGTGGCAAGTGAAGGCATAAGCCTGTCTTTGTAGCATCCTGAGGTAGGAGCAAGCCTGGTGCAATGTAAGAAGAATGAGGAGCCAAGTATAGTTGTCAGAGTGAGTGACAGGAAGGAGTATTTGGGAAGTGATGGTGGAGAAAGAAAGAACCAGGATAAGACTGAGAAACAGTCCTTCTTGTAGGAACTCTGTCTTTGGGGAGATTTGGAGAGTTTCAAACGGGGGGAAGGACATGATTTATCTCCTACTGCCATCTGATATTTCTACTCAGCCTTCAAACTCTAGATACGTGGCTTTATTAACAATAGCTGCAATTTACAAAACCACATTATACCCTTTGTTTGGATGTAGCTTTGGTTTCATGACATTAACAAGTCTGTCCCTAAAAATTTTTGACTTTTTAAATTTATTTACACACAAGCTGATTCTCATCACCCATGAATGCTGCAAGTGTAAATTCAGCCACTGGAGAAGGGGGACAACACAGCTTATCAGGAAAGTGACAGAGCCATTGCTTCACACACATTTGTCTATAACTTTGCCCAATGAAACCATGTCTGACTAAATGGAAGAGGAAGCCACTTACAATCCCCCTTTCATATTTCACAATATAAAACCCTTTAATTCTAAACCATGAAGACAGCATAAGTCTGTATTATAGGTCTTCCTCTTATATCCACCCTCAGCAGACTGCAATGGTCTTTTATACCTTTTATGCACCGTGGCCTTTTAAATGATAAATTCTTAGAGGTCTGAGGCTGCATTTCACTGATTTTTAACTAAATTAAGATTGTCATTAGCAGGAAACTATTTAATAAATAAATAAATGCTAATGTGCTTGTGGTGATTGAGTAAATGTCACAAATAAATAGTGACAATTATTTTAAGCCTGTTAAGTAGATGATTTTTTTTCTCATTTTCACAAAAGAAGGAGCTGAGGCTGGACTCAGTGGCTCACCCTGTAATCCCAGCACTTTGGGAGGCCAAGGTGAGTGGATTGCCTGAGCCCATGGGTTCGAGACCAGCCCGGGCAACTTGGTGAGATCTCGTCTCTACAACAAATCAAAAATTAGCCGGGCATGGCAGTGCACTCCTGTAGCTATGGCTACTTGGAAGGCTGAGGCAGAAGGATCGCTGGAGCCCAGGAGGTTGATGCTGTGGTGGCCATGAGTGTGCCACTTCACTCCAACCTGGGCCACAGAGGGAGACTCCAACTCAAAAAAATAAAAAAAGAAGGTGCTGAATCGATGCTGGAAATCATAGAGAAAACAAAAATCAGAAAACTAGGGAGGTTTGGTGTAAGCTGGCACTCAGTCAACACACAGAACTTAAGAAAAGATAAAGAACTGATAATAGTACAAAGAGGCTCACAGCCTGCATGACTTTTTGAAGTATTAGTGGGCACCTTGGTTCTACCTCTTCCTTTCCAGCTATCACACCACAATAGAGACGAGAGAGGTTGAGCTTGGAAAAAGGACTCTCAAATGTGCATTATGAACTATAAAAATAAATGAAACATTTTCTAAGCCCTTGATTATTCAGCAATATTTTACACAGGACACAGTGATAAGATGATGATATATCTCTAAGAACTCATCTAAGTAGCTACAGTATTTAGCAGTAAAATTATGAAAATATTTTAAACCATAATTCAGCTATGAAAATCATTTTGATAACTCTAAAACATTTCTTTGGGAGCTTGTTTTTTTAATCTTATTTCTGAGAATGTATGAGTGAGCTGAATATACTAGAGTCATTTTACTTCAGTCAATAGTGTATTATTAACAAGCTGAATTTTCATTATTTATCATCTAGTTCATGGTCTCGCTAGTCTGAATACAAGCTCCGTGATTAAAATGTAGGTGCAGTAGATTTTCAAGATACAAATAGTGATTTTGTGTTCTTTGTGAATTCTGAACAATTTAATAAATGGATAAAACAGTTAACAAATGTGATTTGGAGACTTCTTGAGGTGCAGATTATTGATAGCATACAACATCAATAGAATGAATATATGCCACTTTCTTTTCACTCTGTTTCAATTCTTTGATAGGTGTAGCAGCGATCAATACAATAAGACTCAGCACTTCTCCATCAAATTTGTATTTGGTACAGCATTGAAAAATAATACCTCTTACTTGTCTAATATAGAAAAATGTCTACTACAGGAAGATGCCTATTCCAGTCATTCTGTAAATGTAATATGCTTTACATTTGCATGTCTGTTTGGAAGACAAGACTAATATTTAAAATATAATTGCATTAATTATACTTCCTTTCATTGATATAACAAGATGATGTCTATTCAACACTTAGATTTTCATACAAATAATAAAGCAAAGTAAAAAAAATGAATGGTTTAATGCATCTGTGTAAAGCACTTTAAAGATTCAAGCAGTGACTGAACTGGTTAATTAATAGGGTGAAAAATTGAAAACTATGACAAAAGTCATATAAGAGAGACTTTATTTTTCTAAAGACAGCTTTAAAAACAAACAAACAAAAAACCCTTCCAAATTGACATATCTCCCAGAAAACTGGAAGCAATTTTTGATAACATTTTCTATTTTTAAAAAACCCTGCCACTTTTAACCTATGCTTCTCAAATAGAGTTATTTCTACATCAGGGTTCCTTTTCTCTCCAGTAGCTTTTCTAGTGACAAAAGCTAAAATATCTTCAAAATGAACCCAGATTTAAAATTTAATTGTAAAACTCTACTATTATTTAGTTATACTCTCAGTATCTAAACAGTTATGGCTTTGTAATAGTTAAAATTTATCCATTTAATATCACTAATTATTTTCCCTCTGCAGCTTTGATGGGTTAGTTATAGCCTGGAATAAAAAACACTGTGGTAAGGACAACTGTACAGCAAGGTTAAGTGCCTTCTTGTCTTCAGTACCAATAATTACCTTTAAACAAAAAAAGGCTGTTTTCAGATTTGACAGTTAATTTACTAATGAGTATGTGGACCCAATTTATAATAAAGTAATATTGACCAGAAATAATCCTGCATTGGTACTCATCTGAATTATTTTATTGTTCATGTCCTCTATTAACAAATTGGAAAGGATTAATTTTGCAAGATGGGATTGTCAGAGATGGCTGCATAAACTAGATGCATGTCAGCACTAAATTTAATTATTGATCACAATACAATAGTGCTGAGTGTTCCAATCCCCAAACAGCTTCCAGTAACTATCAGCAGATTCCAAATATAGAGACTGAAGTAAAATTTTGATTGCAGATGACTACATTTTTAATAAATAAATATTTCATCAGCACTAAATAAAAATTTAATTTTACAGTACTATTTAGATCATTCATTGAACTATGGAGCAAATGAACAATGAATAAGAGTAACTCCCTTCAAGATACACATTTTATTCTAACGGTTTAATGGTCTCAGAATTCATGGGATTATTTTGATTCCTTTATTCTGGTAAAGAAATAAAACTTGCAAATAGAAGATCGTTCAGAACATACACTTATGCTGTTCTCCTGCTATATATTGTAGGCTATTGTAGTACAGAAATCAGTATTGGAATATAACTTGAACTGTGACAATTTGGAATTAGTTGAAAATGGAGAAATTCAATCTGTTAATTGGCTATAAAATATGAAATGAATAAGGTTTTTCAATTGAAATTAAGTCTATATATGAATTGGTTAGCAGACTTTACATATCTTGGTAGAAATTACCTGAGTTAATAAACCATTTTGATATAATATGAAATATTTCTAAAGTTAAGCAAACAGAGTCACAGTTACTCTTCCTAGGAGTATAGTTAAAGATCATTGAGTTTGCATCTAGATATAATAGATCTATAAGAACTAAATTAGATGATGAGATCTGATACCAAGAACATAGATATGATTTTAGTTTCAGTGATGCTGTCTATGAAAATTCTGGCAGTCAGTTAATATAATATTTTGTTATATACCTATAAAAATTTTATTTCAAATGAGAAAATAGATATGTTAGTATTACTATTATAGATTATATGACTTGGAATATTCATCCTATGGTTAGTGTTCAAATAAAAACAAAAATATTTAACATTGTAAAATATATTATGAGAGTAAAAGTCATTTTATTTTAAATCAGCAAAAAGAAACAGCAATAATGCCCAACTAAATAAATACTGAAAGAAAACAAGATGCTTATAGTTTTTTCAAGAATTTATAGAGTGAAATTTATGCAAATGTTGGTTAGATCACTTTGATTCATTCAACTCATTTTAAATTTCATATAAAACTTTGGAAATTAATATACTGCCTTAATTCTGATAAGCATTGATAAAGGAGAAAGTTATCATCATTCTAATAATTTTTTAACATGTATCTTGACAATTTTTCAATTTCCTTTGACCTTTTGAACAATAGATCTACACGTAATTCTTTACTCTAAAATTCATCAGTTTGGTTTGAAGTAGAATTTATTCTTTTCTATCTTGAATTTGAATCCAGTAATTTATTTTTTGTATTACTGTGGTAAATCACCAAATTAAAAATAAAAAGCTTTGATCCATCTCAGAACTTAACTCATTTATATGGCACATAGTATATTTAAAAAGAGGGCCAAGCAGATGGGGTTCAAAACCCAAATGGGCCACTTAAAGCAAAATCATCTTAGCAATTTACTTAACTCCTGAGTCTCAGCTTATTTCTCTGTGAATTTTAAAAATTACTTTTCATTAAATACAGTTTGATTTTAGATATATGTCATTAAAATGTGAAGGTTCATTTTAAGAAGATTCATTTAATGGTTAAACTAATTATTTCACTTGTCTGAACTCTCAGCAGAGTAAATGGCATGTCGTACATTAACGATCATAGTATACACCATACATATTATACATATGCTTCCATATCATTGAGTGGTTTGGAGGCACCATAGCACTTTAAAAATATTAAACACCTTAGGTAATATTACGTTCATTAAGTGCAATAAACAGCCCCATTCCAGAACTTTGGTTATACTCCCTGTAAGTATGGCTTTGTAATAGCTAAAATTTGTCCATTTAATATCATTAATTATTTTCCCTCTGCAGCTTCGATGGGTTAGTTACAGCCTGGAATAAAAAACAGGACAGCCTGGAAAGTAAACAGGACATTGCTTATATAAAAAAGGACTATTTATATTACAAGTAACAGAAAAATCTAAATTAAACTGGTTTAAACAATAAAGAGTGACTCCTGAGAAGAATAGGAAAGAAATGGTCTTCAGGTATGGTTCAATAAAGACTCGAAATTCCTTTGTCTGCAAATCTCTCAGCCTGGCCCATTTGTGAAGGTTAGCTTCATCCCCATGATGTCTCCCGTCATGCTTACAAAATCAGTTGCTTCCTTGTTTGTGTCTAAGACAACGGGCAGGGCTCTGCTGTCAGCCTGCAGGCTAAGGCTGACTCACTGCCTGTTTCCTTATGGTCCATGATCTAAGAACGGTTTCTATATTTTTAAATGTTGGAAAAAAATATCACAGGGAAATAATATTTTGTGGTACCTGAAGATTATATGAAATTAAAATTTTCAATATCTATAAATCTAATTTATTGTAATACAGCTATTCTTTTTTATGTATGTATCATCTGTGACTGCTTTCATACTCAAATGGCAGGAAGAATTGAATGGTGCAGCCAGGACCACAACATCCTCAAACTACAGAACAAATAGACTGTGTTCAACTTTGAGGAACAACCAAAAAATAATACCATGGCAAGAATGGCATACATTGATTGTGTTAAGCCTGGGTTTCTGCCTTAAAACAACCTCTAAACCAGAAGAGAAGGGATTACCCTAACTGGCTTAATCTACCTTGGTTGTTCAATATGGAACCCAGTAATCACTTGTGGCTATTAAGCAAATATAACTGAGGAATTGATTTTTAAAATTTACTTTTAATTAATTATTATTTTAATTTAAAAACTGATATTAAATTCAGAAGAGTTTAAGTACATTTGGAGCTACCTGAGTATGTGAATTTGTATTTAACTATAAACTTATGAACTCTAAACACAAATAACATTTTTCAAATGAAAGTTTACCATCCAAATTGAGATGTACTACTGTAAGTTTAAAATACCTACCAGATTTTGAAGACATAGGACTAAAAAATGGATGTAAAAATATTTGGGATTTACTGGACTTAATAAAACAAAAATTTGATTTATCTGGGTTTTTTTACTTTTAAAATATAATTATCTGAATACATATATATAATTATATATATATATTTAAAATTTCTACTGGATGGCTTTATCTTTGATCAATCAATTTCCACTGTCAACCAAAGGAAGGTCTATGTATTATTTGTTGGTGGAGAGAAACTTAGATGCTCAGTAGGCAATAAACACGCTTACCATAAAAGTAACTGTCAAAATAAATCAAGAAAGCATTTAAAATGAATCTCTTCATGTGATAATGTTAGACATTACCTAAAGTGTTTCCAAAATTGGGCAAATTATTTTTTAGTAAAGGACAAAGCTGATTTATACAACTAAAGAATATGAAGGAAAGAAACTATTTTATTTCACAAATTAAATATACTAGATGCCCGTATTAGGAAACAAAAAAAAGTTGCTGTAACAAAGAGTCCCTCCAATATACTGACTGTAAAAGGATAGTTTATTTCCTTAATAAAACAATTAAAAAGTAAGGACATAACTCAGGATTGAAAGTGACTCCTTTCCCTCAGTTAGTTCAGGGGTCCCAAATCCTTCTTTCACTGGCTATGATATTGCAACACTTAGATATCCTGTAGCAGACTCTATCACCTCTTGGGTCCTGTCACTACTTAGGCCATGCTATGCCAGGGTACTACCCATCAATGACTGTGCACATCAGTGGTACTAACATAAACCCTTTCAACAGAACAAGTTCTAACAGGCAACATTAGCAAGAAGAGTTCTGAAACTTTCTAGTAGTGTGCTACCATCTGTCAGATGAGAGTCTCACTCTTCCTGCCCAACCCTCTTGTCTTCTCTCTCTTCTTTCACAGGTGATACAATTGTGTTTCCCTATGAAGGCTCTCCTTACTTACTCCCACTTTCTCACCTTTATCTTTTGCAAGTATTTCCTCCAATATATCACTTGTGTGTCTAATCTGATGTTGGTATCTGGTTTTAGAAAGACCTAAACCAACTTACATTTATTCTGCTATTGTCCCATTCTCTAGAAAGTGTTCTTGTCTGTATGGTCAAACCTAGCTGACTAGTAACACATCCACACTCCGGTCTGCAGGACATGGGACAGGGATAAAAGGGAATTCACATTCATTTTATAAGAAGTTGGTCCAGAAGTTACACTTCCCAGACAAGAACTTAGTCACATGGTCATACCCTGTGTGACCCAAAGGAAGAGAACGAAATCTAGTCTCTAGTTGAAGGATGTACCTTGCTAAAAAATCAGTAGGGTTCTGTTTCTAAATTAAAAAGAGAAAGAGCAAAGCCTAGGGGACATTTAGAAGTTTCTGTCAAAATATACTTTAAAAGATTTAGATGTTTGGAAGATTGTTCATCATTTTCCTTCTAGCAATCATAAATAAAGTACATGTTTCTCCTTTTGTAGACACTGAGATTACAGTATATTTTATGTGAATCACTTGGAAAGAATTTCTTTAAATTATTAATAGAAAAATACACTTGAATATTGAAAAAATCGTAGAAAATGTTAATCTTAAGATTATCATTTTTGACATTTCAATTCATAAATGATGCTCACAATATCATTTATAGTATCAGTTGAAAATATTTAAGCTTTCAAACAGGCTGTATTTACACTGTTTCTCTTCTTTCTCCTGCAGGCCTAAGGGAGATAGCAACTCCCTACTCTCATTATTCCCTGGATACCTCAACACATCATGTCTTTTCCTTGTTAACAAACATGCTATACCTTCACTCCTATAAACTGTCTTTTCATTAAAAAGCCTACTCTAAAATTTCAGCTGTGTGTGTCAGATAATTCCTGCAGACACTCTGGCTGATATGACAATCAGAACCATGCATACTAGAGTGTAAAAAATAAGGATCTATAAGGAGAAAGCCAAAAATGTAACTAGGCATGACATTGTCCTAACTACTCTCTGATTAGATTTTTGCTCTTGTGCTTCCTGGAAGTCAGTCACTGGTTCTCTTGCCTTCTAAGTTCAGCCAATGGAAAGCTCTGGTTAGAAAAAAAAAATAGGATAGTTGGAGAGAGAACTTGAGGTATTTCTTACCCCTATACACTCTCTCTGCAGGCCTGGGATTTAGTGGTGGCCGAATTCCTCTATTGAATGCCAAGGCTTCTCTCAGGAAACCTTCTTCTCCAGTTAGAGGTGTCACAGAGTGCTGGTGACTGTGGCTCCTCTTTACACCGATAATGACTCTCTAGTGTTGTTATACTTCATCCATCCCTTCCATATCTCTGTAAACAGTCACTCATCAGAATCTCTTCAACTACCCTTTGGTTGATTGTGTGTCTCCTGCCAAGTTTCTAACTAGTATAGACATAAAAGAAGCTCCAAATACATAAAAACATCAATCAGTATTCTATATGTAAAAACGGATGACTGCAAAAATATTGTTTCCCAAAATTAAAGTATAGGTTTATAGAAAATTCCAATGAAAGGTCTAGTTTTTATAATTTTTAAGTTTACATAATGAATCTAGAATATGTCTTTTAAAAATCTGATAATGTCTAAAAACATTTTGAAAAATAATATTGATAACAGAATTTGCCTTAAGAAATGCTAAAACTATGAAGCTATGGTAATCAAAGTAAT
Source organism: Carlito syrichta (assembly GCF_000164805.1). Classification (NCBI taxonomy): domain Eukaryota; kingdom Metazoa; phylum Chordata; class Mammalia; order Primates; family Tarsiidae; genus Carlito; species Carlito syrichta. Next base: position 628,352 of record NW_007246392.1, on the reverse strand, counting down.
ATGGTACTGGGTCAAAAACAGACAGATTAATAATGACAAATAAAAGATACCCTGTAATCAGACATTACTGTATAAAATAATTTTCAATAAAAGAAGGATGTGATCATATATTAGAAAGGGAGGAGAATTAACCATCATAAGATAGTCATTTAGAAACAAAAAGAAATTTTGATTCTTCTATGAACATTTAAACCTGAATAAATTTCAGAAAGCAAAACAGCTAAATGAAATCATTCAAAGGACGAAAGAAAAAATAAACTCCAAATGATGAAAGGCACCATAAATGAAAAGACTAATAATTTTTACTACTGCTGACCCCTATAAAGAATCTATAAGCAGTAAGAAAAGTATATCATTAACTGGAAAATATTTATAATGAATATATGTATATAAAGGATTAAAAGGTTTAATATGGAAATCAGTAAGGAAAAGACAAGCACAACTAGGAAAATGTAAAATGATATGAGCAAAAAAATTTTAAAAAGAAAAGTAAAAATACATAATTCTGAAAAACATAACTTTACTAGTAATTCTAGAGGCATAAATTAAACTATTAAATTGATAGGAAATGAAAATGTTAATCATTGTCTATAATATTAACAGTGAAAGATGATTAAATGCTTTGGGGGGTAAAATAGACTGTTACTATCTTTCTAAAGACATTTGGCAATTAGACTCCAAGTATTTTAAAACATTCTTATCTTTTAACATAACATTCCAAACTGGCTGATATCTTAAAAAGCTATTTAGTGACATCTAGATTTGTTAGTTTAGTTTTAGATTTATTAATGAGCATATCAAACACAGTTTTATCTATACTAGTAGCATGAGATGAAATACCAGTGTGGAAATGGTTAAATTAAAATGAATTATTCATAAGATAGGATCACACACAGCCACAAAAATGATAAAATAATCTAATAATATTTAGTATCATGCAAAATACTTAAAGCAATACATAAGTTTAAAAGAAGACAAGATGTGACTCTTATTATGGTATGTGAGAGGACCCCCAAAATAGTGGAATTCCTTTTGGAGGGTGGATCCTTTGTAGTACACTCAGAATTTGTTCCTCTGGATCACACAGTCAACCAAAGTTATTATCTGGAAGTTTTGAGAAGGTTGTGTCACAATTTTCAGAAGAAACGTCCTGAGTTGTGGCAAAGAAGCAATTGGTTCTTCCATCATGACAACGCACCTGTCCACACCACTTGGCGTTCTGCAGTTTTTGACCCAACCTCCCTACTCACTCGATGTTGTTCCCAGCGACTTCTTTTTTGTTTCCCCAGATGAAAAAGGGAAACATTTTGTCCATGTGGAAGAGGTGAAACAAAAGCTGGTGGAAATGCTAAAAGGCATCCAAATTGGCAAGTTCAAAACTATTTTGAGCAGTGGAAAATGCATCTGGATAGGTCTCTTGGATCAAATGGACAATACTTTGAAGGTGACTGGAGTTTAAACATGTAAGGATAAATACACAATTTTCTATAAATAAATTCTGGAGTTTTTTGGTTTCCCCCTTGGATGACTCCAATTTTGTTGGCATATGTGATATATAAAATATAACCAAAGTTTCATACACACCCATACATTATGATAACTAGACGCTAATGCCTGATATATAACTTAATTCTTTAACAGGTTTAACTTGTTTTCAACCAATGTGGTTTATAAAGTAGCAATTTATTCTAACTACCCACATTTTTCATGCCTGTCTTGTATTCTCAGATGTAGCAATAAGAAAGCCGGGACATGTAGATTTTTAAATTTGCATGTATTGTCTTCTGAATAAAAACAGAGTTCTGTTAATAGAGAAGAATTGGAGAAGGTACACAAGGGAGCAAGCAGTGGCAGGCATTCTACCCAAAGTTGGATACAAACAAACAAAACAGAAAACAAACAAACAAAAACCAATAGAGCTCTTTCTTTGTTTTCTTGTTTGTTTGTTTGTTGGGAAGTTTGGGCTTGGTTTGACTGAAATAAACAGTAAAGGATAAATAGAAGATAATGTTTTTATTTAATGAGATCTTTAGCTCTTCCTGACATGCTGCTATTTAATTAATACCCAATTCTTTAATATGTGTAATGTGTTCCCAACCAATTCAGTTTGTAGTAGAGTGATTGATTTTGATTTAAATTACTTGACTTCTCAATGTTTGTTTCACCTATTTTATGAAATCTTATTTTCCTTAGAATATCTTTAAGATTGTTTCATACAGAAAACAATGCTCATGAACTATAATAAAATTCTTCTGCAAATGTGTTTCACATTATAATATTACTGAAACTGATATCCAAGTCTATATTACCTTTAATGTGGGTGTAAGCCAGTCTCTGAAAACCTTCATGGTAAAAAGATTGTAATATATTGAGTCACTGCTATAATAACTATGATGTATTAGAACTGGTATTACAATACTATTTATTGATTGCATTTATTTTATTTAGTTCCATTTATATAAAGTTCACCATACATCAATATAAAATGAATGTCTGTTTCAACTTTCCTTTTAATTCCTTCTGCTACAGAAACGTTTATTCTCGCCACCATTTCTCATCTTTCCAATCTTTGATAAAATACACTTTCACCCATTATACTGTTTATATTCACTTATATCTGTCCCTATTTAATATGTTTCAATACCATTTCACTAAGTATTTGTAGTCACATTACTAGCATAAAAGAAAGCAAAGCTAAATTGCTTTTATGGAACTAGATAAAATTCCAGTATGCATCAAGCACAATTTCCTGAATCTGTCTTTACACTAAAACTTCTAGTATTTTAAACAATAAAATCCATAAAGTAATTCCTGTCTTAACTGGCAATCAGACTCCAGATAACCACAATCAGCTTCAACAAAACCACAAGTCCCAAATAAGGCAATAAAAGGCTCCTGAGCTTCAGAGAGAGTAGTTGTCACAAAGATCTTGTACTATAGGTTAGGCATGGAATTATCCTCAGGACAGAACAAATTGATTTAGTGTACGTGTTTGACTAAAGTAAACAGTAAAGGGTAAATAGTACAAATCCAAAAGAGTCTGTGGGTAGATTAGAGAAAAACATTTCTCAAGAAAAAGCTAGCAAAATAGTGGGTGATCCAAAGGTCATTATTCACCTGTCCATTTATCCTACATGTATGTCTTGGGCATTAAGTGCTAGTACTATTCCAGGTACTGAAGATGCAACAGGAAAGAACAAAAATGAAGCTCCTGGTCTCAAGGGCTTTATATTCTACTTGGAATTGATGTATATCATGAAAAAAGTAATGTGTATATTGATAAAAGAAAAAATCCAAGACAATTGATTTCGAATAGAATTTAACTGAACAAAGAACAATTCATAAATCTGGGAGCCTCTTAATGCCCACAAGTTTCATGGAAGAATAGGTTATGAAATATAAGAGGAGAGTAATGAACATTTCTCCTCAACATGTGGACCAGAGAAATGAAAAGAATGGAGTTGTTATTTCCTGAGATGAGAAAAACAAAGGCCGTTTTATAGGGAAAATCAGGAGTTTGTTTTAAGACCTATTACATTTAGCAGTCCCTTTTAGTTTTCAAGAGTCTCAGACAGACTACAATGCAACCACGCTGGCAGAATATTTAAATACTGAAAAAGGAAAGTAATATACCAAAAACATGAATGAGGAACAGAAACAACTGATTATTTAACAGGTCAGTATTTGTCTTATTTGAACCAGAATTGACTAGTTGGCCACCCTGGATTCTCCAAAACTAGGTGATTAGCACAAGAGTAGGTCTGTTTACACATTCAGTTAGGTTACAGTTCACCATGTGAAAAATTATAGAAAAACTCTAGGCGGAAACCAAAATATGCAAAGAGTCAGTTTGGAGTGAAACTTAACAATGTCAGAAATGGCGGCAATAAATGGAAAATAATTTGAATTTCTTTAGAGAGGACGGTCAGTGAAGGATACTCCTATTAAGTGATATTTGAACTTAAGGTAGAAAGAAAGCAAGATGTGAACATATAAAAAACAAAGGCTGTACTTGGCATATCTAAGGAACAGCAAGAGGCCAGTGTGGCTGCATCCCAATGGGAGATAGATACCTGGTAGAAAATGAGATTACAGACAATCCAAAAGTCCAGATTACTCAGAACTTCACTGACCAGGCCAAAGGTTCTTTTATTTTTCCCCCATCTTATAAGGAAACCACTAAGGAGTGAAAAAAGGAGTGCACATGGCATAAACTGGAGTTTTATATTTTAAATATCACTCTGACCTCTGGGAGAACTTTGGTCTTTTGAAGGTCATGGGTAGAAGCTTGGAGAAAGAACTAAGAGGCTATTGCTGTAATCTAAGTAAGAGGTACAGTGGTATGGACCAGGGTGGCAAAGGAGGAAGCAGCGGGAATCTGATCAGAGTCTATATGTATTACTAGGATAATGTTCACAAGATTCATGAAAGAATATGTTATGGAATACAAGAAGAGAGTAATAAACATTTTTCCCCAACATGGGAGACCAGAGAAACTAAAGGAATGGAGTTATTTCCTTAGATGAGAAAATCAGAGGTCATTTTATGAGGGAAAATCAGGAGTTTGTTTCAAGATCTATTAAGTTTAGAGGTCCCTTTTAGGTTTCTGAGCAGAGATGATGGATACATAGTTGTTGTTAGGTATTAAAGCAGGGTTTGAGATACAAATTTGGTAGTTATCAGTATATAAATAATATTTAAGTCTACAGGTTCATATGAAAGCACAGGGAATCAATATAACAAGAGGTTCAACGTGAGAATGCTGAGATATTCCAACATTTCAAAATGTGAAAGAGGAGGTAAATGAACAAAGAAGAATTAGTGGGAACAGTCCTTTTGATAGGAATAAAATCAAAACAAAATGAGGTCCCAGAAACCAAGAGATGAAGTTGATCAACTCTGCCACATGCTGTGGACAAGTCAAGCAAGATGAAGACTGAGACTGGAGTACTGGATCTAGCAACATCTAGATTATTGTCAGCCTCAAACATCGGCAAGCATTTTTAATAGAGACTGGGTTATAGGTCACATGGCTTTAGATTTCAGGAAAGCAAAGGTAAATGGAAGGAAGGGACTGCTAAAGGAGTCAGGGGAAATGGTAATTTATATGAAGAGAATTGAAAGACTATTGTTGGCTATGTTGTGTGCTGTATCTCAAAATTAACCTTGTGAAATTTTTAAGTTGTTTATTCTAAAGAAAAGGTCTAATATATACATTTGAGGGGAAGAGAGTACTGTGGAATCAGAATTAATAGGCTGAACACTCCAAAGCAGGGACACTTTACTTAGACACACACACACACACACACACACACACACACACACACAAATGCATGCACACAATCTTCCACATCAGCTCAGGAAAGAAATGCATTGTCAATGTTTATGAGGGAAGAGAGGATCATACAGAAAGTCTCAGTGTCTATTGTAAACTATAATGGTATTTTACATGCAAGTTATATACTATTTGCTATTAATTAAATACTTAATATAATTTCAAATGAAGAGTCTTTTCTCATTTTACATATTTCCTGGGATACTAGGAAAGGGAAATATGCCAACTGGCAATATTCTATGAAATCAATTAGCTGGGAAAATCCATGTAACAAATGCACCGATTCAGGTGTTACACGACTAAAATTAAGTTTACTGTTTTAATAAGTGTGGTTGTCTGGTTTCCCTAGCAACTAAGAGTGATAGGTGAAAGAAGAAAAGCAGTGGAGAACAGAAGACCAACCAGAAAAATACAGTAATTTGGGTCCATTAGATATTAGGCACAACTTGTTCTGCCTAAATCAATGGTCCCTCTGGTCTGCACTGTTTTGCTATAAAGTACAATGATTAGTGCTTATTATAATGGTTCTGAGTCATCATGAAATGGTTAAATTAATTCAACCTTATTCGCTTATCTTCAGTGTGTAATACAATTTTGAAAAGATGTTTATCAAAAATGGGTAAAACAAAGAGGCTTGAGAGATTAGCTTCAGTTATTTGAGACATTTGTTTACTCAGAGTCATCAGATGCCTGATATAGAAGGTATTAAATAAAGCCTTCGAAAAATGATTAGAAATATTTTTGCTAAATAATTGTCTTAATAAAGTATTAATTCATATATTAATAAATTTACTCAAAAAGTACTTACTGACTGCAAATCTCACTGTTCTTAGCAATAGGGAACAAGATAAGGAAGATTCAACTTCTACCTTTTAGGAGATTATATTCTAACAGTAAGAAAAGATTCTACTGTGGTTCAAATTTCTCAAAAATTTTTCAGGACTAGTGGAAGGTAGTTGCTCATATGGTCATAATCAAGGTATTATTGGGGGAGTGGAGTGAAAAGGGCTTCCTAAAAATAAAATTCTGGAGTTAATGCATAGAAGATAAGTCTACCTTTTGCTTAGGAAACAGGCAGACAACATTTCTGATTCCTGTAGTTTTTTTTCCAAATCACATCTGTTAAATAAAATTGTCATAAAGCCCTGAGTATATTAATACAATTGCTACAATGAAGCAGTCTTTTCTATACTAATAGAAGAGAACTAAACTCGAAAACTTCTTTTCTTCTGTGAACTTCAGTAGTGTGTAAAATTTGCATTGGGCATAAACTCAATACCTATGACTATCACAGACTTGGCCAGATGCTCAAGCTGCATTTCTAGCTGCCAGGTCAGTATTTCTATGGATTGTCCTGTCACTTTAAACTTGAGGTGATTCTATACACCAGATCATTTTAACATGCAAATAAGGAAATAATAATGATAATATAAATATTCATCAGCACCATACACTTAGTGCAGCTGAGTCAAAACTCATATTCTTACCACATTCTAAAATTCAAAAATCTCTTTGACTCCATTTTCCCTATTAATGGTCTCATAAATCTCTCAAACAGACATTAAATCTATACTTCTGCTGAATATCCAAGTCTTGAAACCACCAATCAGGTCAATTCTCCCTCTCTGTTCCCATCTATAGTACCATACATAGCCTCCAAATTTTTGGTTGTATTTGCAGCCACACTGCCTTGATTACTATCCAATCTATAGTCAGAATGATGTCATATGTGACTATCACCCTGAAACACCTAGTAGTTCCCCATTGTTTACAGGCATCCTTACCACGGCATCCAAGGACTCAAAGACCTGACCCTTTCTAGAATCTCTAAGTTGATTTCACTCTTTATGCCCTAGTAGTACCAGATTACTGGTAGTTGTCTGTTTCATCTTGCTCTTTTATATTTTCCACTCTGGTTCTTCTCCCTAAGCGGTCGTTTACAACTTTCTTAATCAGGCTAGCTTGTATTGCAGTCATTAAAGTTGGTCCAGGCATCCTTTTCTTCAGGAAATTTTCTTTAAAGTATTTACTCTCTGCATTCTCCTACCTAGATTGAGCATACTTTTGTCTTAATTTCCACTATTTTGAAGTGAAATTATGTTTATCTGCTTGTGTCTACCACCAGTTTGCTTAAGACTGTGCCAATCTACAGCATTACTCCAAGAGCATTTTCATTGGGGAAAGCACTTAATAGGCACATAATACATGTTGGCTAAGTTATATTACTTAAGAGTCCAAGTTATTTTGTAGTCTAATTTCTACCTCTCTTTTCAAATTTATTTTCCTCATCAAGCTCCTTCCTATTCCCAAATGTTCTACTCATTGGTCCTTCAAAATCCTTGGATATTTCTTCCTCCAAGGTTTGTTCATTCCTTTGGTTCATCTCACATTCCCCTCCTGGTTGATTGTGGATTTACAATGCAGGTGTGCACAGTGCACCCTTGGTATCCATTTGTAAGGAGGCATCTTGGACTTTCAGATTTGGCTTATGACTGCCTTGAGTAAATTATTCAGAACTGTATTGGCTATTTTTCAAGGATATGTCCTAAATTGTTATTCTACTCTCTTCTACTCTCTTTTAAAATTTACTTTCCTTACTGTAGAGTTTAGAAAAACATCCAATGAGGCCTTTGCTATACCTTTCCTATGTCTTCATATGCCCGGTATGTAGCACACCTTTCTGCAGATGAAAGTAATCAAACAGAATGGCAGAAAGAATGCAGATGAGAGGAATTGAAAAGGCAAGGGCCAAAGGAAAAGCAACTTAAAAAGTGACAATAGCTCATTATGGATTAGATCAAGGGATACCATAATTTCGGGCAAGAACAGGGTAGGAGTAGGAGAATGTTTCCTCATTTAAAATGCCTCTCATGCTTTTGGACTTAAGTTTGCTAGCATTTATTTTTTAAGTTCCATTAAATTTTAGCAACAGTGCAATCCTTTGTGAACTAATCCTATTCTTCAACTAATATCAACTATAATGTCATTTCTGTTTTTCTACCAGGCATGTTTAAAAATTTCATCAAAAAATAACCAAAGCATTCTAAAATAGAATACATCCTTTCAACAGAAAGTTCAGGAGGTATGTGACCATAGCAGTAAAGTCCTGGTGCTAACTTATTTGAGCCTGTAATTGGCAAGTTCCCTATTCCTTCTACAATGTACTCCAAACATGACGTACTAACTGCTAGTGTGTGGTCTTTCATGATTGCTTCACATTAGATAACTTTTTCTTTCCAAAAGAAATGTCCTTGCTATACTCATTTTTCCGTGGAGCCCCAAATGCAGTGATAGTCTCTGACATGATTGCTGGTTTCAAGGGAACTAAGGTCTTTTCTGTGAGTGTCCATCAAGTTTCCAGTTCTCAAGGAGTCACAAAAATTGGATCCATTGAGCTCCTGAGTAACTGGAAATTCTTCACACTACGTTATTGTTTCAGCAACTCAAGCAAGGACTTTTATCCTTTGTTCCTTATTTCTCAAAGAAAAGAAATAGAACTGCCAAAATGCCACAAGGGAAGCTATTCTCATTGTCAGGTCAAACTGTAGTCCCATTAATAATGCTAGTGGAAGTAAGAAATATCATACAATTACACCAAGGATTGTTGTTAGAATTTCACTCTCTTGATATGAAATGACCATTCTTTCATATTACAAATGAGTTTTAATTTATTGTTGTGTATTTTTTTTAACTAAGGAAACTTAGAAATTGTGTGCTTTCTTCCTGTCTAGATTTACCCTTAGATAATTGATCTCAATGACAGGGAAATGTATCCTGTAACTAGTAATGTGTTTTGAGCAATTCATAAACTCAGTTTACGGTCTAGTTCATTTTCTTCTATCTGGTTTATTCTTCAAGTTCTGATTTAATAAGATCCTTACACCCTCATAGAACAGAGAACACACAGTAAACTAAGACAACCCTCTTGCTCACGTCTCCCATGTCCTAGGGAAGGGGTCAATAATGTTTTCTGCAAAGGACCAAATACTAATACATTCTACTCATCGGTATATTTTTGTTTATATATATAAATAGGATGTATAAACAAAAATAGGATGTTGGCTAGATTGTCCTGGAGGAGTGACTTTGTCAACTGACCAAAGAACACAGTTATCATGGACTAGAAAATAAACAGAAATAGTTATTTGCTTGGGCAATTAAAATGCTACAAGGGCCTGCAATGTATATCCAAATTAGAATTCATCTTAATTTTGGTTCCAGAGTAGATTTTTTTGGACTTAAACTAAGTTCATGAAGAAAGACCTCAAAATAGAATGACTTAAGTTACATGGAAATGGATGTCCTTCCCAAGTTTTATGGATTGAATTGCATTCCCCATAAATATAAATATTGAAATGTTAACCCCCACACCAGTGAATGTGATCTTATTTGAAAATAATGTCTTTGCAAATGTAATTTGTTGAGATGTGGTCACACCGGGGTAAGGTGAACTCAAGCCATTAAAACTGGTGTTATAATAATTAGAGAAAAGACCATGTAAAGATACAGACTCACAGAAAATGTCACGTGAATGTGTGAGAGGAAGGTAAATTTTGGAGGGGTACATCTACAAGTCAAGGAATGCCTGGGGCTTATCAGAAGATGGAAACATCAAGGAAAGATCCTCCCTTAGAGGTTGTGGAGGGGACATGGCCCTGTCAGCACCTTGATTTTGGACTTCAGTTTTTTTTAGCCTCCAGGGCTGTAAGACAATAGTATTCGGGTTTTGTTGTTTTTTGTTTATTTGTTTTTAAACCATTCAGTATGTGGTATTTTGTCACTGCAGCACTGGGAAACAAATACACCCATGTTAGAGTACAGTGGTAAGGGTGGCAGAAAATCAGTCAGGAGCCCAGGTCTCCTTTACCTTAACTCTTAATCATCTTGATTCTCATCCCTCTGTGATTATACTCCAAGGTCTATGAACAGCTTATCTGATATGATTTTAATTGTATAAAACAAAATAAATAGGACTACAAAGAAAAAATTTACATTAAAATACAACTATCAAAATATGAGAAAAATAAGTTTATGTTATAGAGTTATATATCAAAATTACTTATCAAAATTAAACAGTCAGTTTAATAAATACTGTTTCTTAATGAGAATGAGCCAAAAACAGTATTTTAATGTATCCTCAATTATAAAGTGATATGCAAATGTCTGTTATTTCTAGAGATAAAAAAGCCCAGATACTGCTAAGATTACTGTGAATTTTTGCCTACATTCATAAATGTAAGAAATGATAATATTCAGCTAGAGGCTACTGAAGATTAAGATGTTCCAAGTTTGTGACACCTTCAGATTCTGTCCACAGAACCCTTATTAAGTTCCTGGAACTCAGGTTAGGAACTCTACCCAAGTGTCCTCATTTGTCCAAAGGAAAAATGCATTTATTTACTTTTACCACTCTTCGTACTTGATTTTGACCACAAATTGACAAGGATCCTGCATGATTCTACTCTCTGTAAAATATTAAGGGTATTGGCCAACATCAACATATATTAATTTACATAATTACAAGACAGCTTTTTATAAATTGTAAGTTGGTAGATGCCATTAACCTATGCTGAGGAACATCATAAGGCATAGCCATATGAAACTGGCTTACTCTATTCCCTGTAAGATGTGATTGCAGACAACACCTCTTAAGTTAAATAGTACATGCTCAATGGAGACCTAGAAGAAGAGGTTTATCTTTGTTATCAGTATCTCTGTGTTGCCAGGGTAACTAGATTATTTTTATATTATGGATATCATGAATTATATAACTCATATTTTTCATATAGGTTACTTGGATGTTTCAAGCCAATGTGTGGCCCATCTCTACTAGGATAGCAAACTTACCCTGCGTTTTAAGTACCAACTTCCCCCGGATTTCATTTCTTTTCTGTATTATTATTTATTTTTTCTTTGCTCCGATTCACTCAACTTTAGAAGTTTTTTTGTATTTTGTTGTTCAGATCTTCACATTTGGCTTAAATTATTATTTTGGAGCAGGCTGAGAGGTGAAATAAATATTTTCTCTTTCTATATCATTAATATAGTAATAAATGTAATTAGTTATATAAATTATGATTATGTCAATAACTTATTAAGAATTACCCATGATGACATATCATTGATGCCTCTGTTACTACATGCTTCTTTGTTATTTTATAACTTTTTATTTTGGGTTTCCTATTCCAGAAAAACTACTTGTTTCATGAGTTTGCCATAGCAACACTGAAAGGAAGCAATAGAATTTTGAATATTAATTTCTTAACAAAAATTTAATGATATTTTAAGACTTGGTTTGACTGGACGGACACAATGTTTTAAACAATACCATGAGTTTTCACTTAACAGAGGATGAACAAATTTGAAGACAAGGGCATTAGTGATAAAAACTGTATGTAACTTGAAAAGAGAAGCACAGGTTACTATTAAACAGGAGAGTAGTGTGGAATATTATAGTGAAATTTTTTTCTGAAATTGACATCTAAATTATTAAACAGAAGTGTTTCCATGACATTGCTATTTATTTATTTGTGATTTGTTGTTTTTACTTCTTTAAGTAAGATTCATTTGGTTCAATAAAAAAAGAACTCTTTTTGCATAGACCGAAATTTCCTATTATACATTAAGTAATTTTCCTTTAGGCTTGCAATTTTCCCCTTTTCAAAATGCTTAGTGTTATGCCCTATTCCATATACATTGATAACAACACTGAGAGCAGACTAACATTTACAAGATGCCAATGAGTATAGCCACTCATGCCCTAACTAGAGTTCAGTTAACTATAGTCATATTTCACTTAATGAAGGGGATATGTTCTGTCAAGTGCCGCATTCGGGGATTCCCTCATTGTGCAAACATCGTAGAGTGTACTTATAGAAATAGAGATAGTTTAGCCTACCACACACCTAGACTATATACTGCTCCTAGGTTACAAATTTGTACAGCATTTGACTGTACAGAATATCATAGGCAATTGTATTATAGGCAATTGTTGCACAATGGTATTTTTCTTTCTAAACACAGAAAAGGCCCAATAAAAAATGCACTATTATAACATTATAGGACCACCATCATATATGCAGTCCATCATGGACCAAAATGTCATTATGTGGCATATAGCTATAATATTTATTTGTTTAACTTCAGTATTAGTTTGTGTATATACCATTCAAACCAGCACTGATTCAAAAATAAGTTAAAATATATTCAACGTATGAACTTGTATGTTATGTCACTGAGTTTTTCTCTCACTGCTTTTATGTGACTTGTGTCTTCAAGCAATGGCTTTCAGGAGAACGTATTATGTCATGGAAGTATCTTTTTTTAAGAAAAAAGAATCCTTGTAATGTCCCTCCATCTCAATTCATTTCTATTAAGTAATGTTAAAACCATTTTTGGTAAACTCCTTACATGAAGCAATACTATATTCCGTGCCATAGTAGCACATACCATAGCCATTTATACAGCCTAGGTATTAAGATATATAAGAACTTCTAGGCTTCTGAGATAAAAGCATCTTCCAGAAGTTCCATCTTGGGTTTAATCAATACCTATTAATTAAATACTTTCCATGTGTCAGATATAAGAGATGCCATTATGACATGATAGGTGAGGACTGTGCTGTCATAGGATTTGGATTTTTTGTAGCAAAGCAACACTAAAAATAATTTGAGGTTTGGGTTATGGGAAACAAAAGAGGGACATACCTTATTTTCTTAGGAATCTTAGCTATAGTGGCTGAGGAAAAAGAAAACTAAATAAAATAAAGATTAAAATTAAAGTTAAAAGGACAATGAGAAAAAGATGCATTATCTAATATTGAGATAGTTTGAAAATATGAAAAGCATAAGAATATTCTGTCTAATTTGCTTCAGATCTCTGATTAATCCTGGATCTTTTGCATTATCAAAAATACTGCATAATTGCATAATTTCCAGGAAAATATTATATACTTTATGAACAATGAGTCAATAGACATGATGAAAATGTTATAAGTAGTCAACCAGTATTAATGATAAGAACAATAAAATGTTGAGTGGATAACCCACTTTTCTATTTTAGGATTAAACTTTATATGTAATTCAAATTTAAGTAAGTTCCAGATATTTAGAAAAATGCTATAATTTTTTCTCCTTTTAGTAACACTGTTATTTCCCTGCAAATCCATATACAGATCCTCCAAATTCTAAATATCTTCACAATACAAAATACAGCATTGACATACTCATATTTCCAGTAACAAGTAAACTAATAAGCAATAGAAAAATGCCAAACTTGCTCCCAACAAATCATACTCCCAGCTCCAGAAAGCAGTAACAATTTAATCATTGGGTTATTTCAATGACATTGAAAAGAAGTAATGAAATCATTCTATTTCTTCATAATTCAATAATAAAATGCATCTAAAAAAACTTATAATGGATTTCACACATTTAAAGATATGTTTTTATTTTTATTAAATGTATGTTATATATTACCATTGGGAGAAGCTAAACAGTTCTGATAGCATTATAACTGACTGAAAGCCTTGAACTGAGCAAGTAAAAAAGCAAATTTCAAACTCTATTTTGTATTTTAATAGGATCAGTTAGCAAGTTTCAATTCCCTCTTCTCATTGTTCCTTCAAGTTACCAACAAGATCTAAAATCCTAAAGTAAAAGCAGAATAAAAATTATTTTTGGATTCTCTGATGCTGGGGAAAACATATATAATGGGTTATATGAAGAAATGACCTTTATCTGCTAAAGTAATCTGAATGTATTTTATACACATTTTTGAATAGACTATAAGAAGGCAAATTATGTGACATAAAGTTGTTCAAATAAAAGTTAAATGAAACAAAATGTCATTTGATTTAAAATGTAGTGCTGCAGAAATAACTTAATGCAACATAATCTGTTATAAAAATGCAGAAAAATCCTTTTTCATATTTCTCTATTTTTATGACTACTATTAAGAAGCATATAGTAGTGCTTGCTGTACTACAAGATACCCCAGTATCATCGTATATAAAACCTTCAGATTTAACCTGACCTCCTCAGAATGGATATCCACACTACAGTATGTTAGAAGACCTTTTTGATACCACTTTGATAATTCTTTGCAAACCTCCATTAGAAACAGAGAAAAGCCACTTCAAGAGTGTGCACTTACAGCTTACTGTTTACCTATACACTCATAAGATCAAAACCCCTGGTCTTACTGTTTTTGTTAACAAGGAGCAGTAAAAGTCTTCCCACATACTGAGTTTTGGTTTCCATTTTACAATCTGAGATGACAGACGGCACAAAAATGATGAGAAAACTGTGGGGAGGCTTCCAGAAGATTGATTCTCTCATCAGCTGATTCTTTTCTAGTTAGTCTTTTATTGACTACAAAGGTATAACCAATGCAGAAAAGGAAAACCAGACTGCCCTGTTTAATCCTGAGGGCATTGGCAAAAGGTGATCACTTTTTGAGAAAACAGAGGCCTACAAGGAAATCAGCACTCTGTATGAGCCGTTAAGCTGATTTAAACACACAAGGGATGCCTGGGGTTGAGCACAAGATCTCTGAGGTGTGAGATGAGAATGAAACCATTGCACAGACTAATATTACTGAGCTTTAGTAGCAGGTGGTACAGTTGATCAGTCAGGAACCTGTCATTTGGAGAATAGGCCAATATATCTGAGAGACATGAAAAATCCTTCATTTTATTCCCTCCTTCTCACCACGAGTAAAAATATTGCAATTTCAAACTTTTTGACAATTATCAACTACAAGTTATCACAATTTGGGCACCTATAAGAAGTGAGCTAAACCAAAATATAGCTAAATTTTCTGATGTTTGTCTAAGATTGTAGACTATAACTCATATTGGCTGAATTAGGTAGTTTGTTCTGATTTAAGTTAATCTGGATAGAAACTTTTACATGCTGTCAGCACATCCTACAATCCAGACGAGCCAGAAAAATTCACAAGGAATTTTCATAGCTAGGAAGAGAACTAAAGATTCACATTTCCCTTTGGTTTGCTGATTTTGTGGTTTGAATGATCTGTTTTCATGTTCCTTAAACATGAAAAAGATTCAATTTGGTAATTTCCACTTGCTGCTTGGAGTCTTAGAATGAGGGTAAATGTTAAAGTGTGTTATTATTACCTTATATTGTAATGACCATAATCCCATCATCTCCGTTTGACGATTTCTACAGTTTGGCACCACTCTAAGACTGAGGTGACAAACTTAGTAAAACAAACTAATGTTAAATACGATATGCTTTATGTGGTATTTTCACTACAACCAATCTGGTATCCTAACATTTTAGAATTATAGTTTGAATTAATAAAGATGTTATTAAAAATTTTTATTAAAACTAAACTACCATCTTCAAGATGCATCTAATTTCAAACATAATTTTTTGAATTGAGAAGATAAATTGGTTTGATTTGGCTTTTATTTACAATGTGCAAACCATAGAAATCCTAGACATAGCACTCTTCAACTATTTAAAATACTTTTAATTTTAAAAATAACTTTTATTGAAACTTTTATGATAATCAATATCATTGGATTATGCCAACAATAGTTTTATAAAGCATTCTACCACATCAACGTTTTATGCTTCCCCAGGAACAAGTTTAAAAGAATATATTTGTGAAACTATTTAATTTGATTCAATTTTATTGGCAAAATTAAATCCAATGCTACTTAAGAACTAAAGAACTAAAGATAGTTTTCTACTAATAGTGAAATTATATCTAATATCTTATGCCCCAGGCATAAATTATAGAATTTTGATGAACTTCACCGAGTATCTTTTTCCAGGTAATCCAATAAATAAATTAAATTATTGGCTATCATAATAGTCAATATTTTGGGGGGTGCCAGGCAGGTGACCAGTAATTTCCTTAATTCTGGGTGATCATGTGATAGGTTTGCTCCATCAACTTATCTATTTTCCTGTTTACTAAAACTCTATCAACAATAGAACCCAGAAATAATATATCAAAAAATACTGAGAAGATATACATATCAGTATATATCACTAACAACTTTGTGAAGGATACATTATTCTTAGAATTTTAACACACTAAGTTTTATAATTTTTTGAACAAATATGCAATATACTGCCTTCTCATTACTTCTCCCAACTCTTCTCATTACTTCTCCCAACTCTTTCTTTAGTTTGAACCTTGACATAATACACTAATGCTTACATGCATGAGTTCAAATCATGAAATTATCTTCTTGACTACAATCCCTTGTCCTTATGGCTCTCCCACCACTTTCTTCCTACTGATTTCATATTGGCTCAAATTCCTTGACACCTGCTTATTGTCAAAATTAAGCAACTCTCTTCAGCCCTAATTTATTTCCCTCACAAAGATCTGTTCACCATCATACTGGAGATGATTTCTCCATACTCTTTTGATCATCGAAACATGATCAGTGAAGGACAGAGTAGCATTCACTGGGGTACAATCAAGGAGCTAGGATCAGTGGCACATGCTCAAGCCTTGTTGCCCCATCACACATTGTGGTAGAGCACAGAAATCTATCAGGAAGGGATCTCAGACTCCCGGAGAGCATCACAGACCCTTGGGCTGTGGAAACTTAACACTGCTAGATCAGGGAAACACCACTCTCCATTGGCATGAATAGGAGCTAGAGCATTACAACAATAATATGCTGTGCCAGATATTGACTCCAACTTTATCCTTGCAGCACCAGTTTCTCCTCTGACACAATCATGGGGTTGGAGAACAGTTATGTGGTTGAAGTTGTGTTATATGGTAACCACAGTGTATCAGCCTTCGCAGCTGAGGAAACACCATTTCCTTCACCTGTAGGATAATGAAGCTTGTGTCCAAGCCTTGTAGTGGAAACTTCATTACTTAGATAGCATGCTACATCAGCCTTCACAGCTAATGAAGCACCAGCTCCTTTCCTGACATGATGTGGGGCTGTGATCCAAGTCTTGTTATTACCCAGCATTCATTGTTTGCAGCATTGGATCATAGCTGGTTGCCACGAAACTTTATAGAAAGCCAGTGTCTTCTCTGGATAGCTAGGCTGCAGGGGTAAAATCTTGAAAACCTTATTAACCCTTACTTTTCAGGGATTAAAAAACATAAAAATAAAATAGAAATTCTAATATTTATTTTCACATCCCAAATTTTACATTCTCTGGATTTCGTTTCCGATCTAGAACAAATAATATCACATGTCATCTAAGCTCCTGCACCCTCTCTGCTACACATTGCTGTGCACAATGCACTGTGCCCACTTAATCCAATATCAGCTGTAACCTAACTGCCTTTTGCAGCAAACCTTATTTAATTTCTATGCTGCATCCCATGACGCGATTATAAACTTTTCTTATCTTAGCAGGATCTAAATTTCTCTCAATATTCTTTCTCAGGAGATACTATGCCACCATAATAGCAGAATTTTAAAAATTAACATCTTCAGTGTTTCTATTCCAACCTAAAATTGTTTTTCCACATTCATTTATTCTTTTTCCTTTTTTACTTTTTCTCTATTGGAGAATACAATTCTTTTCTCCTGTAGCTCTATATTTATGCTTCAACTTTTCACTTATATATTTCTCCTTTCTCCAGAAATATTTTCCAGTGAATAAAAAGATATGTAACAAAACCCTCTTTTGGTCCTGAAGCCATCTTGGCTTAATATTGTTCCCTTAATTGCAAACTTCTCAAAAGAAGAGTCTTTCTCTCTGCCTTTATTTTTTTTACCAATTTACCCACCCCTTAATTCCTATAAACTAGGGTTCCACCACTGAAAATGCTCTCTCTGAGATCTACCATATCAGCAGTTACTAATAAGGGTGAAATCTGTTAAGAGCTTTACAAATATGAGAGGTCATTCTTATTAAATGTACTCAAATCTTCAATCCTCTTCCTGCCTCTGATTTCTTCTGGTTTATTAACTGAACCTCAGATCAGAGCAATTCCTCCATTTAAAAAAATCTTTTTATTCCCTATCTTATCATATTTTGACTGACCCATACTGAGTAAAGGTATTGAAAGAATTTAAAGGGTATAAGAAAATTAAAGTGATGAAGCAAATGCATTCAATTGCAATAGCATAAAAATTATATGTATACATATATGATTTAGTCTCCTTTTCCTCTCATACATTATATGCTTATTATGAGACATATGCATTTGCCAAAGGAAAATAATATACAACAAGTATATCTATCTATCTATCTATCTATCTATCTATCTATCTATCTATCTATCAATCTAAACATGCCTTTAAAAATAAGCTTTGCCTACTGCTATTTGTGTTGCTTTGCATTAGAATTAGTTAATTCTTTATAGTGTTTCAGATGTTTTATGGAATAAAGTCTTTAAATGATTCCTCACTGACACTGTGGCAGTTTTTGCTTTCAGCTATGCATATATTATATATGACATGCATATTTAATGTAAATACCTCACACAGATGAAAAAGTATGATTGTACAATTTACCACTTACCTTTGGGGGTGTGGGTTAAAAGGCATTTTATCTTAAAAATAAATTACTTAGATTAAAGATAAACACATCTCACTGCCAAACTAAATATAATTGTAAAGAAAGAAACTCTTACAAAATGTAGGCATACAATGGGATTGATGGATAAAATAATAAAATAATAGCCTTGTTTATCTACAGAACCCAAAGATATATTTCAGTATTCCCTTTGTCAAATATGAAAAAAATGAGTAGCAGGGGAGAGATTTTATTTACCAGTCTTCAAAGATAGAAAGGAAAATTCTGTGTAAGAATACATAAATTGTAAATGACATTTAACAGATATCACACGTGAAAGTGCCTTCAATGCACTATTTCCAATTTGCTTAGAGAACTTGAAAGTAAAACATCAAAATAAGTGCCTGTAACTTGCCCCAGAATGGCCAAGCTTTAAAGAGAAACCGTATTTTCTGATTTAACTTATTACTATTGATTCACAAGGGACAAGTTGCATTCAAATGTGTATTTTCAAAATAACACATCATACTCTAAAAACATCAAAATATACCTAAAAGTGTTTAAACAAAGAACAAAAATGGAAATATGAATTCACATGCAAAAAATATCTCTTCTACCTCACACCAGCAGCATGAAATATAAATAACTTGCTTATTTTAATATGCACTTGCTAAAAAATCCAATTAAAATCAATCGTGAGAAGAAAAAAGAATCTACCAAATATGTGTTTTTACACTCTATCATGGTTATTGTCTGTCTCCTTCCAAGCTTAACCTTTTCATTTAAAGAGCAGGGCCAACTAGTATATCACACAAGGGTAATTACTGGCGTATAGCATTCAATCTTGCTTTTCATACCCTGCCTCAGTGCAGCTAGCACTAAAATATAGTTATATGCCAGGAAAACGACCAGCTGGTGGGACTCTGTGGTACAGCTCACAGGGGAGTTTTTCATAGAGTCCTTATTTTCAAGTTTCACTAACATTGCTAAGCAGGCGGCTCAAGGAACTTCAAGTTCTTACTCATCTTTGCACATCTTGTATGTACAAGCCTGGTACATACACCAGATTCAAGATTAGCCTTCATAGTATAAAGCAAAGTAAAATTTGGGACATTCTTTGAACAATTCACTGCATGAAGCTGCAAGCCTAGATATTAACTAGCTCGGCAATATTATGGTTTTTTTATTTCTAAATGAGCTAATTTTGCGTACTTATATCTGAGCTGGTTGGATATATATATTTGCAGAAGAGTGTTTATATTATTTTATGAAAGATATGGGCTCAATTAAAATGTTTCAGCAACTTAAATAGTCTGAATAAAGTTAAAAAAAAAAAAAACTAATCCAGAGGTGTATTTAACCAAAAAAATTAAATATAAAGATGGAAAAAATGTACCAGACAATATGAACCAAAAATTCTAGGTGGCTATCTTAGTATTCAATTAAATGAAACCCAAAGATATATAAAAAAAATATAAGAAAAGGAAAAAGAGATGCTATGTCTAAAATATATTTAAAAATATAAGAAAAGGAAAAAGAGATGCTATGTCTAAAATATATTAAAAAATATAAGAAAAGGAAAAAGAGATGCTATGTCTAAAAAAAAAAGGAACAACAAAAAGAATATATAGCATTCAGTGTTATAAAATTCCTCCAGAGTACTACTTTAGTACCATCCTACTAATTTTTATGTGTTTTCATTTTCATTCAGCTCAAAATTCTTCCTAATTTTCCTTTTGATTTCTTTTATGGCAATGGTTATTTAGAAGTATGTTCTTTAGTTTGCAAATATTTGGTTGTTTTCCAGATATGCTCTTCTGTTATCGATTTTCAAATTAATTTCACTGACTTTAAAGAATAAATATTCTATGAAGTATATCCTCACATATTGATTGAGACTTGATTTATGGCTAAAAATATAATCTATCTTTTTAAATATTTCATGTACTTTAAAATAAATGTTGGCTAGGCACGGTGGCTCAAACCTGTAATCCCAGCACTTTGGTAGACCTAGGCAGGTGGTTTGCGTATGCCCAGGAGTTTGAGTATAGCCTGGACAACATAGCAAAACCTCATCTCTACAAAAAAATAAAAAATTAAAATAAAATGAGGTAAGTGTGGTGGCACAAGCCTGTAATCCCAGCTACTCAGGATGCTGAGGTAGAAGCATTGGATAAGCCCAGGAGGTCATGAGCTGTGATTATCATAATCATGCCACTATACTTCAGCCTGGTAACAGAGAACCCCAACTCAAAAAAATAATGTGTATTTTATAGACACTAGAACAGGGTCTATAATTATAAATTACATCAAGTTGGTTGGTAGCATTGTTAAAATTTTCAACACATTTTCCAATTTTTCTGCCTACTTTTTCTATCAGTTTGGAAGAGAGATGTTGAAATCTTCAAATATAATTGCAATTTATTTCTCCAAGCAATTCTCTCAGCTTTTGTTTAATATGCTTTAAGATTTTGTTACCTGGTGAATACACATACAACATTGTTATGTTCTCTTGATAAATTAATATTTTTATTATTATTAAATGAACTTTGTTATCTGTAGTAAAGTTGGTTCTGAAATCTAATTTGTCTGATATTAATATAGTCAGTCTGGTTTCATTTGATAAGTATTTGCACAATATATCTTTTCCATCCTTTTACTTTTAGTTTATTTGTGTACTTGCATTTAAAGTTCATTTCTTGTAGGCAGCAGATAGTTCTTGCAACTTTGTGCATTTTGACAATCTCAGCCTTTTTTAATAAAAAAATTACTGTATATATTTATCATGTACATCATGTTGCTTTGAAATATATGTATATATACACATTATGGGATGGTTAATTTATCTAATTAACACATGCATAACCTCTTTGTGTTAAGAACACTTGAAATCTGTTCTCTTAGCTATTTAAGAATACAGCCCATTGTTATCAACTATAGTCATCATGTTGTACAATAGATCTCTTGAATTTATTCCTCCTAACTAAAATCTCATATTATTTGACCAACATGTCTCTAACCAACCACTTCAGCACCTGGTAAACCTCATTATTCTCTGTACTTCCATGAGAACAAATTTTTAAATCCCATATATAAGTAAATCTTAGTCTTTTAATTGGTATTTTAATCCATTTACATTTAATGTCATTTATTAATATGACTAGGTTTAAATCAAACATCTTGATGTTTGTTTTCCACCTGTTATATTCTTCTCTTTTTTTTTCTTTTTTTGTTGTCTTCTCAAGACTGGATGTAATCCCTTAAAAAGGAGTATTATGAAATAAAAAGACGTGGTAAACTTTGTATTAAGTATATAAATGGAGAATGTCAGTAGAAAACTAAAAATAAGTGTGAGGTTCGGGGTCATGTTCTAGAACAGAAATAATAAAGAGTAATATGCATGGCCATGATATTTAAAGTCTTGAGACTGGATGCAATTGCTTGAAAAACGGAGTATGTAGGATAAAGATAAAACGTTCAAGTTCTATGGTACTCCAAAATTTAAAAGGAAGGAGTAAAGACAGAACTTGACAGGAGGAAAAGAAAGATGCAGTGGAACCAGTCACACTGTGTGAGCTCTGTGTGAGTGAGTGGGTGTATGGATGAATTTGCACGTGTGTGTGTAAGTGTGTGTGTGAGTGACTGACTGAGTGGGGACTAGGGAGCAAGTGGCCAGGGCTTTCCTGGTGAAGCAACTGGTG
Source organism: Carlito syrichta (assembly GCF_000164805.1). NCBI lineage: Eukaryota > Metazoa > Chordata > Mammalia > Primates > Tarsiidae > Carlito > Carlito syrichta. The sequence continues at coordinate 605,838 of NW_007246392.1, read as the reverse complement.
TCACAGCTGCTCTGCTTGGACCATAGTGTTTCCTGGGGCACAGAAGTCGAGCACCGTTATCTAAAATCAACAAAACCCTTTCTGGGAAGAAACTGCTGGGAGCAGCTCTGCCCCACAACCACAGCAACAGGTGGGACGCTGGCAGTGAGAGCCACAGAGGGAGCACAGTGAGGGATCCAGAGGCAGATTCCTGAAGAAGTGTGGGGGAGCAGCCATCACCCAGCACCTGGAGTCGCTTCCACTGCCTTCGTCAAAAGGTGAGACTGTAAGGCCCCACTACCAGAACCCAAGATCCAGAAATTTTTGTACTTGCTGGGATGGCGCTGTCTTTCCCAACCCTGTGTGCAGCAGGAACAGTAGTCTGTAGAGGAACTAAGCAGCCAGTCTAAAGCCTGGCCAAAGAAGTGCTCCAGGGTGACCTCTGTGGAACAGCAGATCTGCATCTTAAGATCGGGGGTGATCTCTGCATAGCTTTGAGGCTCCTCTCCATGAGCCCAGAGAGGATTGCCCCTAGTGTACAAGCTCTGGTCGGTAATGATAAATGCTGAACCCCAGAAGATCCACACCCCCATCCTAAACCAACTGCTGGGTGATAGATGCATTGAGCAGATCTGATAGAGAAGGAGGTTGGTTAGTGCCTAGCGGACTCCCCACCAATCCCAACTGCTAGCAATGAGCAAAAGAGATCAGGAGGTCAAGACAGGAGGCCAGAGGCCCCGTTTCCCCTAGCGCGAAGTTGATGTGGTGGGAGCTATGACCATGCTGGGAGAGAGTCCAGGAGATACTAAGTCAAGTCACCCCTTCTACCACTCCGTGGGCACGCTAGCTATCAATTACAAGCAACAGGGCTTAAAGATTCTAACATCCCAGTTTCAACAGCAAAGAGTGAGCCTTGCAGTAAAAGAGTGTGCAGTTGCAGAACTCGCCACAAGAAGGAGCCCTTCACTCCCACTCAAAAGAGGTATCCTAAAACAGAAACCTCTACCAGTGAGTTTTTTGTGGGGTTTTTTTTAACTCTCTCTTTTTGTTTGTTTGTCTGTCTCGCTTTTTACTTTGTTTATGAGTTGGTTGATTCTCTCTTTTCTATCCTCCTTTTTTCTCTTTGTTATTTTTGTTTTGTTTTGTTTTTTCTTTTTCTTCTTTTCTGTCTCTTTTCTCTCCTTCTTTCCCCCCTTTTCTCTCTATCTTGGATTCAGGGGCTACACAAGTGTACCCATTGCAAGCTCATATTGTGTGGAAATGGAGAGCAAGTTCCAGGTGGCCTATTCACCAGATAACAAGTCTTGTGAACCATCAGTACATTCTAAATCCTTGTGTCCCCTCCCCCACCCCTAAGTAAGTACTCAAAATTGTAAAGAGATAGCACAGCACCACAACCCCAGACCTATCTAATAATTGAACAAACCTGGAGAACCAGCTTATGGAAGGATCGAAGGTCAATCAAATATCAGAAGAGATTGCTTCTCCATTTCCAACTGAACAATGGAATTAAATAGAGAGATAAGAGAACTGCTACAAATGAAGAAACCCCAATGAAAAAACCACCGGTAACCCCAGAATCCCAACAAAGAGCCAATGCCTAAAATAAAAGCTACTGGAACACAAACAATACCTATCTCTGAGAACAACTGTACCCAGAAGATTCTTACAGAGATCAGGGAATCAATGGATAGAGTGAATAAAGGTCAAGAAATGCAAGGGCTAAAACTAAGTGAAATTTCAACAGTGTTGAACAGACTCAAGAAAGCATATTTAGAAATAACAGAAATAAAGAACTCCATCCAAAAAATAAATTACAACTGGCAAGCATAGAAAGCAGAAATGACCAAGCAGAAGAAAGTATTTCAGAGTTGGAAGACCAAAGCATGGAATTAATCCAATCAATAAAATATATAGGAAAAAAACTTAAGAGAAAAGAAGAAACTCTCCAAGAGATGTGAAATTTTAACAAGAAGCCAAACCTACATCTGACTGGTACACGTGAAGCAGAAAGAGAAATGGAAAACAAATATTCCATGAGATCATTCAAAAAAGCTTTCCTCATCTGGCCAGAGACATGACTATACAAGCACAACAGATTCAGACAACCCTTGCAAGATATCTTATGAAAAGACTAACCCCTAGACACATAGCAATTTGCCTACACAAAGTAGGTGTAAAAGAAAAAATTCTAAAGGCAGCAAGGGAAACAGGTCAGATTACCTACCAGGGGAAACCAGTTAGAATCACTCCAGACTTATCAGCAGAAACACTATAGGCCAGGAGGGTTTGGATCCCAATCTTTAATGTTCTCAAAGATAAACAATTTCAACCAAGAATTTCCCACCAAACCAAGCTAAGTTTCATAGTGAAGGAGAACTAAAATCCTTCCCAGACAGCTAATCCCTAAGAGAACATGCTGCCTCCAGACCAACTCTACAGGAGATACTTAACAAGGTGCTGTGTACAGAAGAAAAAGAAACAAAAGAAAGACTATGCACTTCACAAGATCATAAACAAACACAGAGTCAACAGAGCACACTGTACACTGCAAAATAAAAACACATATATTAATGCAAAAGTTAGAAGAAAACAAAACAGCCTTATAAAAGCCTTATGACAGGAACAAATTCTCACATTTCAATAATCAGTCAGAATGTAATTGGACTAAATGCACAATTGAAAAGACATAGAATGACAAACTATATTAAAGAGTATGACTCAACAATATGCTGCCTCCAGGAAACACACCCCATGACAAAGGACACTCACAGACTTAAAGTTAGAGGATGGAAAATGAACTCAGGTGAATAAAAAACAAAACAAAAGGCAGGAGTCATGATTTTAATATCAGACAAGACAGCCTTCAAGCTATCAAAAATTTTAAAAGACACAGAAGGATACTATCTAATAATAAGAGAGTCATTACCTCAACAAGAAATATCTATCCTAAACATATATGCACCCAACACAGGGGTACCAGGATTTATAAAGCAACTACTAAGTAAACTAAAAAAGGATACTCTCTAACAACCCAAGATAAAACATTGAGACTAAAAATGAACAAGGAGATCTGGACCGCAACTTGACATTTGACCAAATAGACTTAATAGATACCTACAGAACTCTCCAGCCAACCTCCATGGAATAGACATTCTACTCATCACCACATGGAACATACTCCAAGATTGACCACATCCTCAGCCATAAATCAAGAATAAATTTCACAAGATTGAAATACTACAATGCATCTTCCCAGACCACAGTGGAATAAAAATAAATATCACCACCAGCAAGAGCCTCCCAAAACACACAAAGACATGGGCACTAAATAGCATGATGTTGAACAACTCCTGGGTCAACACAGAAATTAAAGGATTCCTAGAAACTAATGAAAATAAAATATCTTACCAAAATCTCTGGAATGCCATGAAAACAGTAGTAAGAGGGGAATTTATAGTTCTACACACACACATAAAAAGAAAATAGAGCCGGGCTCGGTGGCTCAGCCTGTAATCCCGTGCCTTTGGGAGGCTGAGGTGAGTGGATTGCCTGAGCCCGCGGGTTCGAGACCCGCCTGGGCAGCGAGACCTCATCTCTACAATAAATCAAAAAATCAGCTGGGCGTGGTACCGCATGCCTGTAATTCCAGCTACTCGGAAGGCTGAGGCGGAAGGATCGCTGGAGCACAGCAGGTCGAGGCTGCGGTGGCCGGGAGCGGCCACTGCACTCCAGTCTGGGCGACAAAGTGAGACTCCAACTCAAAAAAAAGAAAGAAAATAGAAAGATCACATGTCAACAACCTAACAAATCAGCTAAAGGAACTGGAAAGATAAGACCACCAAAACCCTAACTTCAGCAGAAGACTCCAAATCACCAAAATAAAAGCCCAAATATGGAACACAGAAGACAAAAATATAATAGAAAAAAAATCAATGAAACAAAAAGCTGGTTCTTTGAAAAGATAAACAAGACGGACAGACCCGTAGCCAGACTGACCAAGAAAAAGAGACAAAAAGTCTAAGTAAACACAATTAGAAACACAAAATGGATCCAAGACCTAAATGTAAAACCTCACTATAAGAACCTTAGAAAATGTAGGCAACACCCTTATGAAAATTGGAACTGGCAACCAATTCCTGATCAAAACCCCAAGCACCCATGCCATAAGAGATAAGGTAAACAAGTGGGACCTCATCAAACTGACCAGTTTCTGCAAAGCCAAAGAAACCATCAAGAGAGCAGAGAGACAACCCACAAGCTGGGGAAAAAATATTTGCTAACTCTATGTCTGACATCTAGGATCTATAAAAAACTCAAATGTGCCAAAAAGAAAAAAACAAACAATTCCATTACAAAGTGAACAAAAGGCATGAATAGACAGTTCTCAAAAGAAGACATACAAGCAGCCAACAGATACCTGAAAAAAATGCTCAGTCTCACTAGTCGTCAAAGAAATGCAAATTAAAACTACAATGAGATACTACCTAACTCCAGGCAGGATGACTATCATCAATAACTCAAAAAACAGCAGAGGCTGGATGTAGTGAAAAGGGAACACTTCTACACTGTTGGTGGGAGGATGTAGTGAAAAGGGAACACTTCTACACTGCTGGTGGGAGTGTAAACTATTACAACCTTTTTGGAAAATAGTGTGGCGATTCCTAAAAGACCTAAAAGTCAACCTTTCATGTGACCCCTCAATCCCCATACTGGGAATATACCCAGAAGAACTCAAATCACTCTACAAAAAATATACCTACACATGTATGTTTATCACAGCATTGCTCACAGTAGCAAGAACATGGAACTAACCGTGTTGCCCATTGAAAGAGGATTGGATAAAAAAATGTGGTACATATACATGATGGGAATATTACACAGCCATAAAGAAGAACAAAATCATTAACTTCACAGCAACCTGGATGAATTTAAAGTCTATAATACTGAGTAATCTTTCACCAAAACAAATAACTGAGTATCACATGTTCTCACTCATAAGCAGACCTTGAACAATTATCGTAATACTGTAAGAAAAGGATTGGCAGTAGCAGTAAACTGTAAACTTCCTGGAAGTGGGGGGAAGCAAGATTGGCAGTAGTGGGAATCTGCCTGGGGAAGAGGGGCACACCTCATCAACAAGGGTACCTGCATAATGAACATTTGCATACCTAATCCTGAATTGTACCCCACATCTTTAAAATTAAAAAAAAAAATGCAAAAGATCAAATCACAACCAACCCCGAAGAAATACAAAAGATTATCAGAGATTACTATGCTCACCTGTATGGAAACAAACTTGATAACCTAAATGAGGTGGAGGACTTTCTGGCATTACACAACCTTCCAAGCTTGAAACAAGATCAATAACAACCTGGGAAATTGACTCCATTATAAGAAAACTACCTACAAAAAAAGTCCTGGACCAGATGACTTTCCAGCAGAAGTCTATAAAATATACAAGGAGAAGCTGATACCAATCTTATTGGAAGTATTCTAGGCAATCAAGAAAGACAGAATTTTCACCAAATCAAACCAAGTAGAGATCCAACAAAGAAAGAGAACAACAGGTCAAAATCTCTGGTGAACATAGATACAAAATTTTCAGTAAGATTCGAGAATATCAGATCCAACAACACATCTCAGAAACCATTCACCATGATCAAGTATGCTTCATTCCCAAGATGTAGGGCTGGTTCAATAGCCACAAGACCATGAATGTAATTAAAAACATCAACAAGTGTAAAAACAAGAATCACATGATTATATCCTTAGATACAGAAAAAGCTTTCAACAAAATTCAGCATCCTTTCTTAATAAAAACCTTTGAACACCTAGGCATAGAGGGAACATTCCTCAAAATAGTAAGAGTCATCTACAATAAACCTACATATTGCTAAATGGGCAGAAATTGGAATCATTTTCCCTGAAAATCAGAACAAGTCGAGGCTGCCCACTTCTACCTCTCCTGTTCATCACAGTGTTGGAAGTCCTAGCCAGTGCAATCAGACAAGAAAATGAAATAAGGAGTACCCATTAGGAAAAGAGGAAGTTAAGTTATCCCTCTTTGCTGACAATATGATCCTATACATGAAAACTCAAAAGAATCTGTCAAAAACCTCCTTGCATTGATAAAGGACTTTGGCAAAGTCTCAGGGTACAAAATCAACATGCAAAAGAGTCTCATTTTTATATACCAACAGTAAATAGGCAGAGAACCAAACAAAGAGCACAATCCCGTTTACAATAACCACACACCAAAAAGTGAAATACTTTAGCATCTTCCTAAGCAGAGAAGTGAAAGACCTTTACAATGAAAACTACAGAACATTGCTCAAAGAAATCAAAGAAGACACAAAGGAAAAAATATTCCATGCTCATGGGTCGGAAGAATCAATATTGTTAAAGATATTCATCCTACCCAAGGCAATCTACAGATTCAATGCAATACCCAATGCATTGTCAACATCATTCTTCTCAGACCTGAAAATGACAATACAGAAATTAATATGAAAACATAAATGACCATGAATAGCCAAAATAATCCTTAGCAAAAGAAACAAAGCAGAAGGTAATACACTTTTAGACTTTAAACTTTATTATAAGGCTACAATAATCAAAACAGCCTGGTATTGGTATAAAAACTGGCCTATAGACCAATGAAATGGGATCGAGATTACGGAAGCAAAACTTCAATTTCTCAACCAACTCATCTTTGACAGAGCCTCCACCAACAACCACTGGGGAGAAGAGAATCTATTCAGTAAATGGTGCTGAGAAAACTTGCTGGCTACATGCAGAAAAAATGAAACAGGACCCCTACCTATCACCATACACCAAAATCAACTCTAAATGGATCAAAGACCTAAACATAAAACCTCAAAATATAAGAATCTTAGAAAACACAGGAGACACCATTATAAAAATTGGAATAAGCAACCAATTATTGATCAAAACTCCAAATGCCCAAGTCATAAAAGATAAGAGACAAGTGGGACCTCATCAAACTGAAAAGGTTCTGCAAAACAAAAGAAACCAATAGGAGAGTGGGGAGACAGTCTAAAATGATGAAAAAAAAAATATTTGCCAACTGTATATCTGACAAAGACCTAACATCCAAGATCTACAAGGATCTCAAACGTGCTGAAAGGAAAAAAACAAACAGCCCTATTTAAAAAGTGGGCAAAAGATATGAATAGACACTTCTCAAAAGAAGACATATGAGCAGCCAACAGATACATGAAAAAATGCTCAGTCTCACTAATCATCAAAGAAATGCAAATCAAAATCACACTGAGATACCACCTAACTCCTGTCAGGACGGTCTTCTTAATAACTCAAAAAACAACAGATGCTGGAGAGCATGTAGAGAAAAGGAAACATTTCTACACTGTTGATGGGAGTGTAAACTAGTACAACCTCTGTGGAAAACAGGGTAGTGATTTCTAGAAGATTTAAAAATCGACCTTCCAGGCAACCTGGAAATCCTCCTTCTGGGAATATACCTGGAAAAACTCAACTCATTCTAATAACAAGATACCTGCACACATATGTTTATTACAGCACTATTCACAATAGCAAAAACATGGAACCAGCTGTGCTGCCCAACAAAAGAAGACTGGATTTTTTAAAATGTGGTACATATACACAGTGGAATATTATGCAGTCATAAAGAAGGTCAAAATTGTGAACTTTGCAGCAACTTGGATGGGTTTAGAGTCTATCATACTCAAAGTTCTATCACAGAAACAAAGAAATGAGTACTTCATGTTCTCACTCATAAGGGGGCCTTAACATTTATGATAATAATATAAGAAAGGGATTGTCAATAGCAGGTCACTGCCAGGAGAGAGAAAGAGGTGGGGCACATATCATTAAGAAATGTACCTGGGCTTGGTGGCTCAGCCTGTAATCCCAGTACTTTGGGAGGCCAAGGCAAATGAATTGCCTGAGTCTGCGGGTTCAAGACCAGCCAGGGCAACTTGGCAAGACCTTGTCTCTACAATACATAAAAATTAGCCAGGCATGGTAGTATGCAGCTGTAGTTCTAACTAGTCAGAAGGCTGAGGCGGAAGGATCGCCAGAGCCCAGCAGGTTGATGCTGGGGTGGCCATAAGTATGCCACTGCACTCTAGCCTGGGCAACAGAGTGAGATTCCAACTCAAAACCAAAACAAAACAAACAAAAAACTGTGTACCTGCTCCCAAACTAGGCAAAGTGAGGACCAATGGGAAGCCCAAACTTCACCTGTACAATGACAACTTATGTACCTAACTTTGAACTATACCCACATTTTAAAAATAAAAACAAAAAAGAAGGAACTTGAAAATGGTACTCATAAGAAATCACAAGCAAGATATGAGGAAAACCATATGAGTGCATTGTCTTGGAAGCTAAGTATAGAGAATCTTAAAGTAAAATAGAGGGATTAATTACTTAAAATGCTGCTTTAGGTAAATTTGAATTAAACCTGAAAAGTAATGAATAGACTTAGTAATGTTTAATAAAGTCCTTTACAACTTCAATAAGTACATATTTGGTACAATGGAGAGGGTAAAATCAGATACGAATAGACTCAAAAGAGAATGGGAGGAGAGATAATGGAGACCATGAGAATAGATTATTTTGTTTAGACAGGCCTCTAATTTAAGATCAACTAAATAACAGCTCTTTTGGTAGATAATGGGAATAATATAGTAGAGAGAAAAACATATCAGAAATTAGAGAATGTTACATCGCTCAACTCATTTTATGATGCCAGTATAACCCAAAGACCAAGGCTGAGCAAAAAATTATGAAAAAAGAAAATTATAGAATATTTTCATGAACTTGAGATTTAAAACTAAAAATTCCAGAAAACTTAGCAAATTTAATCCAACATTATAGAAAAATTTATAATTCATCATGACCAATTATCATTTACCCCTGGAATGCCAGTTTGGTTTAACATATAAAAATCAGTCAATATAACTTATATTCATTGACTGAAAGAGTAACTAACACAATTTTACACAATTCAATATTTATTAATGACAAATTTCTCATCAAAATAAGAATAGTAGGAGATTTCTTCAAACTGATGAGTGTTCTATTAAAAAAAAGTTATACTTAATGGTGAAAAACAGAATTTTTCCCGTAAGATTGGGAGCAAGGCAAAAATGGTAACTGTCATCACTTCTATTTACTGTGTTTAAAAAATGCCCTATCCATTGCAGTGCAATCAGGAAAAGAAACAATAGGCATAAACATCTAAAATGAACAAGTACAACTGTTAATAGTAATAGATAACATGATTTTCTATATAGAAAATGCCAGGCTATGCCTAAAATAATTATTAGAACTATTGTATGACTCTATCAAATTTGCATGGTACAAAATTAATTTTATTTTCTAATAATTGCAGAAAATGACTGGAAAATGAGTTGACCACTTATGTGCCTAACCCTGGAAATCCCATTTACAGTAGCACCAACAATCATAAAATACTTAATAAAACATGTCTATGAAGTCTACACTGAATATTTAAAAAATGCCAAAGAAAAGTAAAAAAGATGTAAATAAATGGAAAGGTGCACCATGTTCATGAATTTAAACTCAATATGGTTACGATGGTGATTGTCTATAGATTCAAAGCAATCTCAATAAAAAGTCCAACTTTCTTTTTTCCTAGGAATTGACAAGCTGATTCTAAAATGTACATGGAAATGCAAAGGACCAAAAATAACAAAATGAATTGTTATAAAAAACAAAGAATTATTACTTACCTTATTTGAAGTCAGATTATAAAGCTAAAATAAGCAAGACAATTTGGTATTTCAAAAAACATAAAACCAACCAAAAGAAAAACATAGAAATGAAACAGAGTAGTACAGTTACAGACCTATATAATTTTGTCAATTGATTTCTTAAAAAGGTAACAAAGTAATTCAGTGGAAGAAAAGAAACTCTTTTCTACAAATTGTGCTGCTCACATCAAACATAAAATCAAAATGGATCTAAAATGATAACCTATGATGAGGAAAACATAGAAGAAAATATATGTGAGTTTGGCAATACCAAGTTACCTTAAATAGAACATAGATTGAGTTAAAAATAATAAATTAATAACTGGACTTTTGTTCTTTTAAGTATATCATTTTTAAAATGAAAAGGTGAACCACAGATTGAGAGAAAATATTCAAAAAACATATATCAGACAAAAGTCTAGTATCTAGAGAATATGAGAAATGCTTAAAATCTAGTAAGAAAACAAAAATAAATATTAATATAAAAGAATATATATGAATGCTCAATACATGCATGAAAGTATATTCATCATTCCAAGATGGCAATGGAGGCTGTCAGAGTACATGCATCTCCCCATAAATGAATGGGTAAAGAGAGTAATATTCTTCACCCTAGGGTGTCAGCAAAAGTTGTGTAAATGTCTGATTGAGTGGAGACGTTGGAAAGGAGTGGACTGAGATCTCCTATTTAGGCAACTGCCTGCACAGCTGCTCGGACCTCAGTTCATTCTACGGCCCAGAGGCAGGCATCATCTCTACAGCACCACCTGGAAAAGAAGGAAAAAAAGGATTAAAATGGTGAAGATCACCTGCAGCAGGTGCCGCCTGCCACTGTAGCCTTCATCCCAGGCCAGATACCAGCAACGAGAACTGCGAGAAAATATGCCATAGTAACCTGACCGGAGAACCAGACAAGGAAACCCAGACACCCCATCCGCCAACTGAATGTGGTCCACCATGGCTACCCTGCTGGAGAACCCAGCCCTAGATCACAGCAAAATGGCGGTGAGTTTTAAAGTGACCCAGCACTCTTTTTTCCAGTGATTTGCCAGACGTGTGACTCAGGTCGGCAACTTTCTGAGCAACATGCACAGAGAGACCTGAACATAAGCAGATCAGCTGGGGACAGCTGGCAGCCTTCCCTTATTCTACGGGGTAAACAAAGAGTTAGATTTGAAGCATTTCCGGTCTGCACTGCAACCTAAGAACCCAGTCTCTGCTCACAGCAGATATGTAGGGGTGAGTTTTAAGGTGACCCTACACCCTTTCTTCAGTGATTTGTGAGACATGTGACTCTGGTGGGCAACGTTAGGATCAGCACACATAGAGGGAGTTAAACATAGGTGGAGCAGCCAGGGACAACTTCCAACCTCTCCACAACCACAAAGGGTGAACAGGGGGACAGATTTAAAAGTCAGAAGCTCCTCTTCTGAAATTCCTCCCCTCTGCCACCAGCTAAGAGAAGCCGTGCTTGGGTCACTCCTACAAGAAACCTGAAGTCTTGAGCACTGCCAAAAGAGTGCTCAAGAATTACATAAGTTTTTTGTTGTTGTTGTTGTTGTTGCTATGTTGTTTTGGGTTTTGGTTGCTTTTGGTTTGTTTGGTTTTTTTGGGGGGGTGGGTTGGTATCTGCATGACTCTACCTTTTTTAAAATATATATATACAGCCTGTTGGGAGTGGGCATTTCATTCTGTTTTACCCCTTCTCCTTCTTTCTGTCCAATAAGCGAGATATGAGTGTGAACATTTCCTCGTATTATCAGTTTTAGTTTATTTGGGGTATTTGTTTATATGTTGTTTGTTTGTTTTTTTCCTTTGTTTTTGCTTTTTTATTTTGTTTTGTTTTTGTTACCTTTCTTTTTCTTTTCTCTCCCTCTTTCTTTTTCACTCTCTCTTTGTCTCCCTGTTTGCCAGTTTGTATCTTTTTCCTTCTCTCCTTCATTCTATCCATTGTCATCCCCTTCACATTCTCTCTTTACTAACTCCTTTCCCTTCCTTCATGTTATTTTGTACCCAGGGGAGATACATTATGCTCCCATTGTATGGACATACTGTAAGGTAGTGGGAAGTAGACTCCTGGGGGTCTACACACCAATCACCAAACACTGTGATGGTCAGACAGCTTTTGAATCATAGAGCCTAATATATGTCATTCAAATCTCAAATCTGCAAGGGAATAACATAGCTCCCTGCTCCAACTGGACTAGTCCAGAGGCTTTATTCAAAGGGAGAATAGGGGGTTGAGCAAAAAGGAGTGAAAATACTCCCTTTCTGACTGAACATCAAAAGTAAAGAAAAAAGAAAAACCTACCACAAATGAAGAGAAACCAAAGAAACACAGGCACCATACAAAGTCCAAAGAGGATAGTCCATGAATATACAGACTTTGGAACTCAAACAATGAAGAACACCCAGTTTGACTGGTCTCAGACTCCTTGATCAAAGAATGGATGGAAAAGATGAACAAGAACCAAGAAAAGCAAGATGAAAACATGAAAGAACTAATGACTGTGGCTGAAATGCAGCTATACAGAATACAGTAAATGAAATAAATAATAAACTGACAAACATGGAAAGCAGAATTAACCAGGCAGAAGAAAGAATCTCAGAACTTGAAGACCAAAATCTGGAACTAACCCAATCTGTTAAAAACATAGAAAGGGCAATCCCTTTGGGTCACCACCCACTGTGGGAGCTTTTCTGTCCTCTCAATAAGTCCTGTTTTCTCAAACAAACAAACAAACAAAAACATAGAAAGGAAATTTAAAATATGGAACAAAGCCTTCAGGAGATGTGTGACTATATTAAGAGACTGAACCTAAGACTGATAGGTATCCCTGAAGTACATAAGAAAAATGAGAGCAGCCCAAAGCAAACATTCCAAGAGGTCATCCAAGAAAATTTCACGTGTCTCATCAAAAATGCAGCAATCCTAACACAGAGATACAGAGAACCCCTGCAAGGTATCAAATAAGAAGACCAACTCCTAGACACAGAGTAATTCCTTTATACAAACTATGTATAAAGGAAAAAATCCTATCCTAAAGGCAGCAAGACAGAAAGGTCAGACTACCTACCAGGGAAGACCAATTAGAATAGCAGCAGACTTATCTACAAAAATACTGCAGGCTAGAAGAGAATGGATCTCAATCTTCAAAACATTCAAAAATAAACAATTTCAACCAAGAATTTTCTACCCAGCTAAGCTAAGCTTCATCAGTGATGGAGAATAAAAATCATTCCTAGACATTCAATCCCTAAGTGTGTATGCTGCCTCCAGACCAGCTCTACAAGAGATGTTTAAGAAGGTATTAAGCACAGAAGAAAAAAAAAAGGACAACCATGTTCCTCCCAAGAATGCAAGAAAACAAAGAACCAACAAAGCATGCATCATGACTGCAAGATTGAAAATACATAAGTAAACCCCAAAATCAAAAGAAAACCAATAAACAAATAAGTAAACAAACAACAGCAAAGTCTTAAGAACCTCATGACAGCAGTAAACTTTCACATCTCAATAATTAGCCTGAATATGACTGGACTAAATGTACCACTGAAAAGGCAGAGAATGGAAAACTGGATAAAGAAACATGATGCAATAATATACTGTCTTCAGGAGATGCATCTCACCAGAAGGTACACTCACAGACTCAAAGTTAGAGGATGGAAAACAAATTGTTAGGCAAACGGAATGCAAAAGAAATCAGGAGTCGCAATCTTAATATCAGACAAAATAGCCTTTAAGCTATCAAAAATTTAAAGATACAGAAGAACACTGCATAATGATAAAAAGTTCACTTAATCAACAAGAAATATCTATCCTAAACATATATGCACCAAACACAGGGCACTGGCTTTTATAAAGCAACTACTAAGTAAATATAAAAAAGATATTGGCTGGACTCAGTGGCTCAGCCTGTAATCCCGTGCCTTGGGAGGCTGAGGTGAGTGGACTGCCTGAACCCATGGGTTCAAGACCTGCCTGGGCAACTTGGTGAGACCTCATCTCCACAATACATCAAAAAATTAGCAGAGCATGGTAGCGCCCACCAGTACTTCCAGCTACTTGGAAGGCTGAGGCGGAAGGATCACCTGAGCCCAGCAGGTCAAGGCTGCAGCCACTGCACTCCAGTCTGGGCGACAGAGTGAGACTCCAACTCAAAAAAAAAAAAAAAAAAAAGATATTGACTATAACACTATCATAGCTAGTGATTGTAATATCCCACTATCTACCCTAGATAGAGCATTGAGGCAAAAAATCAACAAGGAGATCTGGAATCTCAACCTGATGCTTGGCCAAATGAACTAATAGATACCTACAGAACACTCCATCCGAGAACCATGGATTATGCATTCTACTCATCACCTCTTGTAATGTATTCCAGAATCAGCCACATCTTCAGCCATAAATCAAGTATAAACAAATTTCATAAGATCAAAATATTGTCATGCACCTTCTCAGACCACAATGGAATAAAAGTAAACATCAACACCAACAAGGTTCCCCCAAACCCCACAAAAACAAGGATACTAAACAGCATGATGCTGAACAACTTCTGGATCAGCATGGAAATCAAAGAAGAAATTAAAATATTCCTGGAAACAAATGAAAATGAAAAAACATCTTACCAAAACCTCTGGGATGCGATGAAATCAATACAAAGAGGGGAGTTTATATCTCTATGAACACATATGAAGAAAATGGTAAGTTCACAAGTTACAGTCTAACAAGTCACCTAGGGGAGCTAGAAAAACAAGACCACCAAAGCCCTAACTTCAGCAGAAGAATCCAGATTACCAAAATAAAAGCCCAAATACAGGACATAGAAGACAAAAATATCATAGAAAAATTCAACAAAACAAATATCTAGTTCTTTGAAAGGAGTAACAAGATTGATGGACCCTTAGCAAGACTGACCAAGAAAAAGCCCAGTAAACACAATCAAAAATGCAAAAGACTCAGAAGAAATACAAAAAATTATCAGAGATTTCTATGTATACTTTTACAGAAGCAAACTCAAAAACCTCAGTGAAAAGGAGCACTTTCTGACAGCGCACAGCCTCCCAAGGTGGAAACAGGAAGAAACTGATACCCTAAAAAGACCAATAATTGTCTTAAGAAAACTACCCACAAAAAAAGCCCTGTACCAGATTGTTTTCCAGCAGAATTCTACAAAACATAAAAGGAGGAGCTGATACCAATCCTATTGAAAGTATTCCAGGCAATCAAGAAAGACAGAACTCTCCCCAAATCATTTTATATAACTAACATCACATTGATACACAAACCAAGTAAAGATCTAACCAAGAAAGAAAACTACAGGACAATATCCTTGATGAACATAGATGCAAAAATTCTCAACAAGATTCTAGCAAACCGGTTCCTACAACACATCTCAAAAATCATTCACCATGACCAAGTAAGTTTCATCCCCAGGTTGCAGGACTGGTTAAACATCTGCAAGACCATGATTGTAATTAAATAATCAACAGATGTAAAAACAATAATCATATGATTATATTATGTAGAAAACCTTTTGATAAAAACCAACATCACTTCTTAATAAAAACCCTTGAACACCTAGGCATAGAAGGAACATCCCCCAAATAGTAAGACCAGCCAAAATACTGCTACACAGACAGAAATTGAACCATTTCCCCTGAAAACTGTAACAAGTCAAGGATACCTACATTCACCTCTCCTGTTTAACATTGTGTTGGAAGTCCTAGCCACAACAGTTAGGCAAGAGAAAGAAATCAAGGGTATCCAAATAAGAAAATAGGAAGTTAAGTTATCCCTCTTTGTGGATGACATGATTCTATACCTTGAAAACCCAAGAGAATCTGTCAAAAACCTCCTTGCACTGGTAAAGGACTTTGGCAAAGTCTCAGGGTACAAAATAAATGTGCAAAAGGCATTCAGATTCCTATACACCAACAATAAGCAGACAGAAACCCAAATAAAAAGCACAATCCTATTCACAATAGCCACAAAAAATAAAATGAAATACCTTGACATCTTCCTAACCAAAGAAGTGAAAGACCTTAACAATGAAAACTATAAAACATTGCTCAGAAAAATCAAAGATGACACAAACAAATGGAAAAATATTCCATGTTCATGGATCAGAATAACTAACATTGTTAAGATGTCCATTCTACCAATGGCAATTTACAGATTTAACACAATACCTATTAAATTACCAACATCATTCTTCTCAGACCTGGAAATGACAATACAGAAATTCATGTGGAAACATAAAGGACCATGAATATCCAAAACAAGCCTTAGCAAAAGAAACAAAGAAGCAGATATTGCACTTCCAGACTTCAAATTCTACTATAAAGCTACAATAATCAAAACAGTCTGCTACTAGTACAAGCACAGGCATATAGACCAATGAAACAGGATAGAGATTCCAGAGGCAAAACCTCAATTCCTCAACCAACTCATCTTCAACAAAGCCTCTATGAACAACCAATGGGGAGAGGAGAACTTATTCAGAAAATGGTCCTGGGAAAACTGGCTGACCACATGCAGAAGATTGAAACAAGACCCCTGTTATCACTATATACAAAAAATTAACTCTAAATGGATCAAAGACCTAAATTTAAAACTGCAAGCTGTAAAAATCCCATAAGAAAATGTAGGAAACACCCTTACTGAAATTGGAATAGACAACCAAGTAGTGATCAACTCTCCAAAAGTGAATGTCATAAAAGATAAAATAGACAAGTGGAACCTAATCAAACTGATAATCTTCTGCAAAGCAAAAGAAACCATCAAGAGAGTGGGGAGACAGCCCATGGAATGGGAAAGATATTTGTCAACTGTATATCTGATAAAGGCCTAACATCCAGGATCTACAAAGAACTCAAATGTGCTGAAAGGAAAAAAAAAAAACCCTATTAAAAAATGGGCAAAAGAGATGAATAGACACTTCTGAAAAGAAGATATATGAGCAGCCAACAAATACATGAAAAAATGCTCAGCCTCACTAATCATCAAAGAAATGCAAATCAAAACCACACTAAGATACCAGCAAAAAGGGTACCCACGCTTTATCTGAATGATGAGCATGTATGTACCTAATCCTCATTTGTACCCCACATTTTTAAAATAAAATAATTTTTTTAAAAAGAAAATATATTCTATAATATATTGAAATGAAATTTAGATCAAGTGGAAATTAAAACTACAGAGAAATACCATTATATAACCACAATAATTTATCAATGTAAAAATCTCACCATATCAAGTTTTGGTGAGTATGTGGAGCAACTAGAATACTCACACAGTATTGATATAAATGAAAAACAGTATAATCACTTTGGCAAATAGCTTGACAGTTTCTTAACAAATTTAAACATTTACCTACCATACAACTCAGTTATATAGCTTCTTGGTATTGAATCACAAGGAATTGAAAACCTATATCTGTACAAACACTTTCACATTAATATTCACTGAAAGTTTATTTGCAATACCCCCATATTAGAAGTAACCCATATGTTTATCAATAGATGGATGGACACACAATTTAAGATACAGTTGTTAAATGGAACACTTCCTAGTCAATAGCATAAAATAACTGCAAAATGTTATATGCGAAAACATAAATGAATCTCAAAATTAATTATTTGAAGAAGTAAAGCCAAAAATATAATATATTTACTAACATCATGTTCTAGGAAATGAGAACTCAGCTGTAACAGCTTACAGATTACATGTTGCTTTGGGTTATTTTTAGAAATATACCTCAGTGGGAGCAATGAATGAGAAAAGGGCATGAGGGGACTTTGGGGAAGGTGGAAATGTTTATTATCTCAATAGTGATAATGATCTCATGGTTGCATCAATATATCAAAATTGATCAAATTAAGTACTTCATATATTTTTTGTTTGCTTTACTTCAATTATAACTCAAAGTTAAAAATATAGCTGCTGATTTAAACTCCTATTAAACTGTCACATATAACTGAAAGCTGTTATCGCCCAGAAGAAAATGGACGGGTACAATCAGTGGGGGTTTTCTAGTTTACAGACAAATACCTTTTACAAAAATATCTCAGCATATAAAGGAAAACTTAGATTTTTATTAAGTAAGGCAAATTACAAGCAGAAGATGTCACAAAAGCAATGAGAACCACTACTACCGGGTAATCTCCTTTGGATAGTTCTACTATTCCGATATTACCAAAAATTCCTAGAATCTGTAATGTCTAGAAGAAGAAAGAAGTAGAAATTGTGAGACTTGGAAATAAGAGGAAAAAAAGGGAAATGTTAAAAATGTGTTCTTCAGCATGAAGTAAAATAAGTAAAGATAGAAACTTGGACCTACAAAAAGAAACTGTATAAGCTAAAAATAGTGACAAAGTATTTTGAAGTTTATAACATATATAGAAATTAAAAGTATGGTATCAACTGTGAAAAGAATGAAAGTGAAATAAGTAAACTATACTTTTGTAAAGATCCAATATTTATACTTAAAGTAGTATAATATTATTTTAAAATGTTGTCACAAGATAAAGATGTGCATTGAAATCCTTAGAGCAATTATTAAATAAAGCAAATACATAAAGCTTTAAAAATGAAAAAAGCAAAACAAAAGAAAAATAAAATTAAGTTAAATACCAAAAAAAATTGATTAATAAAGGAAGGAAAAAATATAACAGAGGAAGAAAACAAAATGGGGGAAACAAAAATCGATTAGCAAAATGGTAAAAATAAAACAGAACCATATTGATAATTACATTGTTAATGCAAGTATATACTCCAATTAAAAAACAGATATCATCAGAGTGAATAATAAAGCAAGATACAACTCTATGTTTTCTTCAAAAAATACCTTAAATGCAAGTTAAAAGTATAAGAAAAGGATATATAAAAATATGACATACAAATAATAATTATAAAAAGACTGGGGCAGGCGCAGTGGCTCAAGCCTGTAATCCCAGCACTTTGGGAATCCAAGATGAGAGAATTGCCTGAGCTCAGAGGCTCGGGTTCAGACTGATCAACTTGGCAAGACCTTGTCTCTACAATAAAATTAAAAAATAAGCCGGGAGTGGTAGCACATGCCTGTAGTTCCAGCTACTTGGTAGGATCACCTGAGCACAGCAGGTCGAGGCTGTGGTGACCATAAGCATGCCACTGCACTCCAGCCTGGGGAACAGAGTGAGACCCCAACTCAAAAAATAAAAAATTGCTGAAGTATGTATTCATTAATATCAGACAAAATAGACTTCATGATCAGAGATATTAGCAAAACTGGAGAGAGATTTTTTACAATGGCAAAAATATACTTTTATCAGGAATACATAGTATTCCTAAATATGTATGCATCTACTAGCCTAGCTTGAAATATAAAAATAAAAATTATTTTAACTAAAATGAGAAAGTTTATTTCTCACCTTAGTTATAACAATCTAAAATTATATGTGAAAACTTTAACAACATTCTCTCAGTAACTGGTAGAAAACATAAGCAAGAAACAGTAAGAAATATTTTTAAAAATTAAAATAGTGAGTGGCCCCAGGAGCAAAAGCCAAGGCATGGCCATGCCAGCCCCCACGGCGTCACGCCATCCCCGCACAGCCCTGTCCATGGGGCCCGCTCGCCTGAGGTGCATCGGTGCAGCCAGGAGTGGGTGGCATTTGCCTGTGCCGCCGAGCCCACCAGCAGGGAGGCCGAGTACCTGCGAGAGCTGAGCTGGAGTTGCAGGTGACCGGCGGTGGCACCTCAAGAAGCCAGAGCGCCAGAGGCAGGCCAATCCATGAGGACATCACCGGCTGGAGCCTGCCGCCCAACCCGGCGTGGACCCCAGCTGCCCCCACTCAGCACCATCTTGGAGCTCAGCAGCCACTGCGACAGGAGTCAGAGAAAAGTGAATAAGTCTTCTGAAGATTCCATCCCAGCATTCTTGATTGCAACTGCTTGAAGGGACCAAGACTACATACTGCTGAATAGACAGACTGTAAAGCAGAGGGAAAAGTGAACAAAGTCAGAAGACCCTCATAAGGAAGAACAGGATGTTGCAGAAGAGAAATAAAAGCAACCCCACCTTCCCTCAAAAACAGAATTGAAGAAGCAGAGGGAAGGGGAGAGAGGGAGAAAAATCTACAAAAATGAAGAAAAACCAAAAGAAGAGTATGGGTCTCTCCCAGACGCCTGGGAGAGCAGACACTGAGAAAACTGACTTTGGAATGCAAACAACAAAAACCCCCAGAATGAAGGGTCTCACTGCAAATGTAGATATCAAGACAATAGTGGAGAGATTAAAAAGAAATGAGGAGACACAAGAAGAAACTAGGAAGGAGCTGATATGTGAGAAAACAGTAATAAAGAATACTGTGAATGAAATAAATAACAAACTGATAAGCATGGAAAGCAGAATTACCCAAGCAGAAGAAAGAATCTCAGAGCTTGAGGACCAAAATATAGAATTAACCCAAACTCTTAAAAACACAGAAAGTAAGCTAAAAAATACAGAACAAAACCTTCAAGAGATGAGTGACTACCTCAAGAGGCCTAACCTAAGAGTAATCGGACTCCCTGAGGCAGGAAGAGAAACAGAGACCACATTGGAACAAACTTTCCATGAGATCATTCAAGAAAACTTCCCTTATCTAATCAGTGATGCAAAATTCAAACACAAGAGATTCAGAGAACCCCTGCAAGACAACAAATGAGAAGACCAACTCCTAGACACATAATAATTCGCCTAAATAAAGTAGGCACAAAAGAAAAAATCCTAAAGGCG
>NW_007246392.1:583594-585232 GCF_000164805.1 Carlito syrichta | reverse complement strand
CGCTGCCACCAAACCATCTCTACATGAAACACTTAAAAAAGTACTAAACACAGAAGAAAAGGAAAAAAGAGCAACATTCTTCACAAGAGTACAGGGAAAAGAATAAAATATACACAAACCAACCCCAAAACCAAAAGAAAGACGAAAAAAAGAAAAAGAAAAAACCAAGTGGAAGAACAACAACTCAATAAGAACTCCATGATAGGGATGAACTCTCACATTTCAATAATTAGCCTGAATGTGAACGGACTAAACGCACCACTGAAAAGACATAGAATAACAAAATGGATAAAATATCACCAGACAACAATATACTGCCTTCAAGAGACCCATCTCACTAGAAAGGACATACACAGACTCAAAGTAAGAGGATGGGAAACAAATTTTCAGGCGAATGGAACACAAAAGAAAGGAGGAGTTGCAATCCTAATTTCAGATAAAATAGCATTTAAGCTATCAAAAATTTAAAAAGATACAGAGGGCCACTACATAATGATAAAAGGTTCACTCCATCAACGAGAAATATCTATCCTAAACATATATGCACCCAACATAGGTGCGCCAACATTCATAAAGCAACTTCTAGGAAAACTAAAGAAAGACATTGACTCTAACACCATCATAACTGGGGACTTTAATACAGCACTCACAGCCCTAGACAGACCATCAGGAAAAAACTCAGCAAGGAGATCCAGAACCTCAATGAGATTGTGGACCAAATAGACTTAATTGATACCTACAGAACACTCCATCCAAAGACCACAGAATACACATTCTACTCATCACCACATGGAACATATTCTAAGATCGACCATATAATTAGACACAAATCAAGCATAAGCAAATTTAAAAGGACTGAAATTCTACCATGCACCTTCTCGGACCACAGTATGGAATAAAAATAAATATTGACACCAACAAGGTCCCCCCAAAATGCACAAAGACATGGACACTAAACAGCATGATGCTAAACAACTCCTGGGTCAATGAAGAAATCAAAACAGAGATCAAAAGATACCTGGAAACAAATGAAAATGAAGAAATATCTTACCAAAATCTCTGGGATGCCTTAAAAGCTGTAATAAGAGGGGAATTAATATCTCTACAAACACACATGAGGAAAATGGAAGGAACACAAATTAACAATCTAACAAGCCACCTAAAGAAGCTGGAAAAGCAAGACCACAAAAACCTTAATTTCAGCAGAAGAATCCAGATCACCAAAATAAAAGCCCAAATCCAGGACATAGAAGACAAAAAGATAATACAAAAAATCAATGAAACAAAAAGCTGGTTCTTCGAAAGAATAAACAAGTTCGATGGTCCCTAGCTAGACTGACCAAGAAAAAACAAGAAAAAAACCAAATAAGCACAATCAGAAACACAAAAGATGAAGTCACATCTGACCCTGAAGAAATACAAAATATCATTAGAGACTACTACGCACACTTGTATGGAAACAAACTTGAAAACCTTAAAGAAATGGAGGACTTTCTGACATCACACAACCTACCTAAGTTGGAACAAGAAGAAATTGTGACCCTAAATAGACCAATAACAATCAAGGAAATCGACTACGTAATAAGAAAACTTCCTACCAAAAAAAGCCCTGGACCAGATGGCTTTCCAGCAGACTCC
>NW_007246392.1:566290-583247 GCF_000164805.1 Carlito syrichta | reverse complement strand
TCCAGCACCCCTTCTTGATAAAAACCCTTGAACATCTAGGCATATGGGGAACATACCTCAAAATAGTAAAATCCATCTATGAGAAACCCACAGCAAACATACTCCTAAATGGACAAAAATTAGAACCATTTCCCTTGAAAACTGGAAATAGACAAGGATGCCCACTCTCACCCCTCCAGTTCAACATAGTATTGGAAGTCCTGGCTCAAGCAATCAGAGAAGAGAAGGCAATCAGGGGTATCGAAATAGGAAAAGAGGAAGTCAAGTTATCTCTCTTTGCCGATGATATGATTGTGTACCTTGAAAACCCAAGAGAATCTGTCAAAAACCTCCTTACACTGATAAAGGCCTTTGGCAAAGTCTCAGGATACAAAATAAATGTAAAAAAGACAATCGCATTTCTCTACACCAATAATAAACAAACAGAAACCCAAATAAAAAACACAATTCCATTCACAATAGCCACAAAACAAAACAAAAAAATGAAATACCTTGGCATCATCCTAATAAGAGATGTGAAAGACTTTTACAAGGAAAACTACAAAACACTGCTCAAAGAAATCAAAGATGACACAAACAAGTGGAAAAATATCCCATGCTCATGGATCAGAAGAATCAACATTGTGAAGATGTCTATCTTACCTAAGGTAATCTACAAATTCAATGCAATACCCATCAAATTACCAGCAACAATCTTCTTCTCAGACCTAGAAAAAACAACACAGGAATTCATATGGAAACACAAACGTTCAAGAATAGCCATAACAATCCTCAGTAAAAAAAAAACAAAGCAGGTGGTATCACATTACCAGACTTCAAACTTTACTATAAAGCTACAATCATCAAAACAGCTTGGTATTGGTATAGGAACAGGCATATACATCAATGGAATAGAATTGAGATTCCAGAAGCAAAACCTCAATTTCTCAACCAACTCATCTTTGACAAAGCCTCCACCACCCACTACTGGGAAGAGGGGAACCTATACAGTAAATGGTGCTGGGAAAACTGACTGACCACATGCAGAAGATTGAAACAGGACCCCTATCTATCCCCATGCACAAAGGTTAATTCCAAATGGATCAGAGACCTAAATGTAAAACCTCAAACCATAAGAACCTTAGAAAATGAAGGAAATACCCTCATGGAAATTGGAACTGACATCCAATTCCTGAACAAAACCCAAAACCCACAGCTTATAAGAGAGAAGATAGACAAGTGGGACCTTTAATAACTGACAAGCTTCTGCAAAGTCAAATAAACCATCAAGAGAGCAGGGAGACAGCCTACAGACTGGGAAAAAATATTTGCCAACACCAGTTCTGACAAAGGCTTAACATCCTGGATCTACAAGGAACTCAAATGTGCTGAAAAGAAAAAAACAAACCACCCTATTATAAAATGGGCAAAAGATATGAACAGACACTTCACAAAGGAAGACATCCGAGCAGCCAACAAACACATGAAGAAATGTTCAACCTTACTAATCATCAGGGAGATGCAAATCAAAACCACACTGAGATACCACCTAACCCCAGTCAGAATGGCAATTATCAACAAGTCAAAAAATAACAGCTGCTGGAGAGGGTAGGGCGAAAAGGAACACTTCTACACTGTTGGTGGGAGTGTAAACTAGTGCAACCTCTGTGGAAAGCAGTGTGGCAATTCCTAAAAGCTCTAAATACCAACCTCCCATAAGACCCCGCAATCCCCCTACTGGAATATACCCTGAAGAACACAAATCACTCTATAAAAAAAGATACCTGCACACGCATGTTTATCGCAGCGTTGTTCACAATAGCAAGAACCTGGAAACAACCATGCTGCCCATCAAAAAAGTACTGGATTAAAAAAATGTGGTACATATACACGATGGAATACTACGCAGCCATAAAAAAGAACAAAATCATGAATTTCGCAGCAACCTGGATGGAACTAGAGTCTATAATACTGAGTGACCTCTGACAGAAACAAAGATCCGAGTATCACATGTTCTCACTCATATAATGCACCTTAAACATCCAATGCAATACTATATGAAAATGACTGACAGTACTGGGAAACTATGGGTGGGGGAGGGAGATGGGATTAACAATAGCAAATATCTGTCTGGGAACGGGGAAATACCTCATATCAACAGGGTGTCTGAATGAAACGCAATTGTATACCTAACCATTAACTGTACCCCACAACTTCATAATAAAAAATAAATATATAATTTAAATTTTAAAAAAGTAAAATAAAATAAAAAATTAAAATACTATCAGCAATCATAGCCTAAATGTCATTATTTGAAGACTACACAAAATGATAGCAGAATACATAGTCTTTTGAAGTACACATGGAATATTTATGAAGAAGGACATTATGCTGTTTGATAAAATAAGCCTCAATAAACTTAAATGGATCAAAGTTTAAAATAATGCTTTATGTAATATGTACTCACATATGATTATAAGTCTCACAAATGTATTTCTACCTCTGAAATATGACTCTAACTTTACTCTGACATTGTCTTCCCCAAGACCAGCCATTTTTCATGTGGCCATCTTTCTGGGTCTTCTTTGTGTTTTTTACTCCTATTTTTATCTTCCATGTCAAGGACATCACATATACCTTGTTTCATTACTCCATCTTCAAAATTGGCATAAAATGCACTAATCTAGTAGTGTTTTTAAGCAATAAGGGAATGATGATCTCTCTCTATGTAGATCAATATCAATAGATCAGTAGATAAATATGCATGAGATCAACCTTGCATTTTTTTTCCTTTCTATTTAATTTTCTATGGTTGATATCCAAACTCTCTCTTCTATTTAAATTCTCTTTTAAACTCTTTCACCAGGATAGAATGAGATTTGGAATTGAGTGTTACATAGCAAAGCAAATCTGAAAAATAGCATAGGATCCTTTCTACTAGAACTGTAGCTACTCTCGGATGGACACAAAAATTTAATATCCCTTAAACGATTTTTACAAGTACTTTTTAGGTGCAAGTCTCCCATGAAATAGATTTCTAGCAATTTGTGTGGGCAACAGAAAAAATGTAAAGAATGGCTTATGAAGGGACTCCGTCTGGCACAATATTGCCAGTTGCAATCATTTGCACAAGGGTAAGTGTATATGCTAAGTCTTTTGTTTTAGCTTTCGGTTGTGTTTCACAACCAGGTCATGGCTGGTGCTACTAACTCTATGGGTGATTTCTATTTAAAGACACTAACACATTGCCTTCCATCCCTCTGGATTTATTTGTGAAGAATATAATTGATTTTTGCCAACAGCCACCAACCCCCACAGGACATCGATAGTACCCACAATGCTTTTTTTTGCTATCTCCCACAGGTAACGTTGTCAAACTTTCCTGCTGGCATTTTCTTAGATGGGTATACAAAGAAATTAGCTTTGTTATCATACTCAGGCACACACACACACACACGTGCGCACGCGCATGCGCTCACATTCCATGTACACACAGCTAAAGCTTTGCAAAAAATAAGAATAAAATGCAAATGTAATCAAACCAAGACAATTACTTTAGTTTGCAGTTCAATAAAGAGATAAAATTCTTGACATGGAGCTTTAAAAAGTTTGTTTGAAAAAAATGTCATTATTAGCATTCCCTTAAATGTGAATTGGAACATAAAGCTACAATTGCTATTAATTGCAATGGTTTCTATTGTTCTTTTCTTCATGGTGAAAATACTGTTGTTCTAAACAGTTATTTGTTTCAAGATGAATCTGATGCTTCAAATTGTCACTTTCTGGAAGAGACCATCTGTGTTTCAATGTTGGCATTCCTTATTGTAGACTAATACATTTGCCATATTAGTAACTATTGCAGCCAATAAATCCATGGATAGAGAATCTGATTATGTGATATGTCATTAACAAACTGTTACTTGTGATTGAAACAGAAGCACCTGCTATCCAATTCTTAAGATCTGTAAGTTTCCCTAAAATTATTCATCATTCTGTTTTGTACTGGTGTCTACATACACACAGTATTTATTTGCCAAAGACTATATCTGTCTAAAGATACTTTGGCTATCTGAAAATGCCATTATCTTATGCTAATGATATGTCACCACAGTAAGCAATAATTAATTATTCAAAAACATATGACTACTTGGAAAGACACCCAGTATAATGGGGGTCAATACAACTTAGCAGCTAGAGTAAGGCATTGTGATTCTTTGGAACAAACTGTTTATTTTAGAGTTGGATTTCACTAAGGAATTTTTCTTGTTGTTGTCTTTTTGTTTTTGTTTTTGCTTTTGCAATGTGTTATTTGGCAGAAAAACATTTTGTCACTATTTTGCCCTGCATAAAACTTAGAATTTTAGTGACCAAGTATTTATTCATTTTTTTAAAATGAGTTATTGATTTCAGCAAAGTGATTCTTTCACATAAATTAAAAATAAGAATTCTATGACATTATAAAATTATGGCCCTTATAACTTTTTTCTTAGTTTTCATTCCCCAGAAGCAACATTTTCAACCCTTTGACTTTATTAAATTCAATATGCCTAATTCTAATTTTATAGAACTTTTCATAAGATATATAATACAATTTTTCAGTGAAGAAAATGAGAATTTAGCCATCTGTCAATCATCACCCCCCATGCCAATCATGTAAAGAAACATTTGTATATGTAATCCTGAATTGTATCCCACAATTAAAAATAAAAATTAAAAAAAAAAAGAAATGTATTTCCCTAAATTCATTTGTACCTCTGAAATATATCTGGATCAATTTGCCCTTGCAGTATTTTCATATCATACTTCTTAGTGAGATCAAAATTCTATACTTAGGTTATTTTAATTAGGTATAGGTATTTCTGAATAGCCTATGATACTAGATCAGAATCACTTATGTGAGGAGCACAGCTTCTTGCTAATACTGTAGGTAAAATGTATTGTGCTTTTACATTTTTGTTGTTCTCTTTCCAACTAATTTAGTCTCAAACTCACCTGAGTAGTCTACATTTTCTCTTTCTGTATTGAAATACCTCAGGGTCCATCATTGCCTCGTCTTAGAATTTTGATCTCCTAGAATTTTGTGACCTGCTCTCTATACCCAGACATAACTATTTCACCATCATCTGGGGCTTCATCTTTTTTGTTGAAGTAATTGCTTCCTAGAGCCCACTATTTCTTTTTTCTTGGTCTACCTACTCCTTTGGTTCCTGGGAAAAGATATGTGGATGGTACATTTTTTAGAACTCACATATCTGAAAATGTCTTTGTTTTACCTTATACACAACTAATAGTGAGTGTATAAAATACTAAATTGTTTTCAAATCTTAAAAGAAAAAGACATCATTTTCTTTTGAAATGTGAGTGACTTGATTCATTGTCTTGTAGCTTTTGGTGTCAAAAAGAGAAGTCCATGAACATTTGGGCTACTGATTTTTTGTATGAGACCTCTTTTATTGTTTGCTTAGTTTTTTTCCAATAAGCAGTTGGGATTGTCCCATTTACTCTAATGTTTTGATATTACATGATGTAATGCCTTGGTGTGAGTCAATTTTTTCTCATTGAATGTGTTTTGTCAAATATAGAAACTCATACCTTTCAATTCTGTGAAATTTTGAAACATTTCTTTGATTTTATTCCCTCCATTTTATTTGATCTCTGATGTACCTGCCATCTGTTTTACTGATCTTCTAGTTATACACTGGCAGTGCTTTTTCCTGTATGTCTGTTTTGCTATCTGTCTTTTGTGTCTAATGATTTCTCACTACTTATAATTAAAAGTAGAGTATCTAAAAGGCTCTAGTGACCTGTCATTGTCAACTAAGAACCTATTGCAGGTCATCTGACAAGACTATTTCATTAGGGATACTTGGATGTTGGTGACTTTTGTTGGGTTTTGTTTTGTTTTTTTCTTCTCAAACTCCCCAGGCTGCAATAAGCCTATCTCTTAAACAGAGGTTATAAACCCGGCTGTCAACATCTGGAATCCAAGTTGCAAAGAAAACTGGGCATTTAAATGATATGAGAAACAATTGAAAAAAAACAAACTACTTGAAATGATTGAAGCTACATAAAGAAACTAGCATCAACATAAGTATCATCAATCAGTAAATTTTTATGTAACAGCAATAAACATTTTAGATCTTTAAAAATCTATTTAAACTTTTCATCTTAGTAAATTTACTTTTTAAAATTTGAGGAAAGAGTAAAAAACTTGACAAAGATTTGAGTTTAATAAAATTTACTTGGTATTACTTATGATACAAAAAAACTAGAAAACATTTTAATGCTCAAAAACAGGATGAGCTATATTACATATTATGTATGATGTATATTATTGGAGTATATTATTTAGCATACCTTATATTTTGTATGCACATAGATCTTATCTGTTGTTATTTTAAATAGCAAGCATCATTTATTTTTCATGGCTCTTATCCAATTCCTTGCAATTTAAAATACAAACAAAAAGAGAGAAAAAGGGAAAGAAAGAAAGAGAAAGAAAGGAAGAAGGGGGGAAAGAGAGAGAAAGAAAAAGTTAAGAGAAAAAGGAAGTAAGGGAGTTAGGAAGCGAGGAAGGGAAGGAAGGAGACAGAAAGGAAGACGGAGTAGAAGTGGGCCATAGAGAAAGAATGCATGATCTTTCCTAGTTCTCCTCACAATCTTGGCCAGTAAGACAAAATGCCAGCATTTCGACTCTGTCCTTTATTTACAATCAAAACACTTAGCATTTTTACTGGCTTCATGGAAATCTCTTCATTCTCTAAGTGGTCAAGAATATGAAAGACTGGTGAATAGCCAGTCAATTTATACAGAACAGAAAATATTTTAAAACTCTTTTTTTGTACAGTTTATACTATCCTTTATCAAAAATATCTTAAATGATAAAAGTTCTGAAAGTCAGATTCCCAAAGCCATAAAATGATGTAAATTTAGCTTTGAGGCCATTCAGTGCCCTTTTCAAGGCTCTGGTCTTTGAATAAGCAGTTAGAGTCAGAGTGCTGAACATTTTTCTGTTTTGAAAAAAAGCAGTAGTAACTTGGCACAATCCAGAACAGTGCAGTCAGAAAGCCTAAGAAGTTTCTTTTGTTACATGGAACAAAGAAATGAGCTTACACTGTTTAAAACCATCAGATTTCTAAAATCATTGAAATTTTTGTGATTGTTTACTTCAAAACTGCTCTTAAAAATTCTCATATGTCAAAGGTTTTACAATCAAAATAGGCTAAATTTATGATATTTCAAGCAAAAGAAATAACTATTCAAAGAAAATTACCTTAAAAATAAAAATACTCTTACTTCTGGTTCTTACTGAGTCAATATGACAAAGTCTGTAAGTTATAGATATAGACATAAACAAGGTATGCATGTAGAACCTTTCCAGTTTTAATGACCAATTTTAATAAATGGTCCCCCCATGACAAGAAAAAATATATATACTTAAAACCGTGCTCCAGTCTTCTCCAAGCTCTGCTAGATAACTCCACGAAAAACAAAACAAAACAAAACAATAGCCACAGTCAGCCTACTGTGCAATAGAGCACCAGAATTAATTCCTCCTATCTAATTATAAGTGTAATTTTGTACCCATTGATCAACCTCCTCCTCCACCACTCCCCAGTCTCTGGTAACTACTGTTTTTCTCTCTACCACTATAATATCAACTTTTTTTCCTTAAATGCACATGGGTGAGATCACGCTGTATATATTTTTTTTCTGTGTCCAGTTTATTTTCACTTACCATAATGTCCTGCAAGTTTATCCATGTTGACACAAACGGCAGAATTTTATTAGTTTTATGACTGAATAGTTTTAATTGTGTATATATCACATTTTTTCTGTATCCATGGATCCATTGTTGGATCCATTGTTGGGGTTGATTCTTTATCTTGGTTATCACAAGTAGTGCTATGATAAGCATGGGAATGCAGATATTTCCTTGACATATGGATTTCATTGCCTTTGAATATATACTCAGCAATGATATTGATGGATTATATGGCAGTTTATTTTTTTGAGGAACATTTATACAGTTTTTCATAGTAGCTGTACTTATTTACAATTCTACCAACAATATGTAAGTGTTCCCTTTTCCCCACATCCTTACCAACACTTGTTTTCTATGGGTTTTTGATTATAGCCATTCTAATTGAAGTGAGGTAGTACCTCACTGGGGTTTTGATTTGCATATCACTGATTATTAGTGATGTCACGTATTTTTTATGTGTCTATTAACCTTTTGAATGTCATCTTTTGAGAAATGTCTATTGAAATCTTTGGCCAGTTTAAAAATTGGGTTATTTGGTTTTTTACTGTTGAGTTTCAGTTTAAGTTCCCTGTGTATTCTGGATATTAATCCTTTGTCAAGTATATAGCTTGCAAATATTTTCTCCCACTCTGTACACCCTTTGCTGTACAAAAGCTTTTTAGCTGTTGAAGTCCCGTTTGTCTATTTTTGCTTTTGTTGCCTGTGCTTTCAAGGTTTTATTTTTGGAATCCTTGCCCAGTCAATGTCATAATAGTATTTACTCTATATTTTCATCTAGCAGTTTTATAGTTTGGGTTTTACATTTAAGTCTTTAAGTCATTTTGAGCTCATTATTTTATATGGTGAGGGGCAAGGGTGTAGTCTCATTTTTGTACATGTGAATATCCAGTTTTCCCAGGACCATTTATTAAAGAGACTCGTTTCTCGGTGTGTGCTCTTGACCCCTTTGTCAAAAGTCATTTAGTTGTAGGTACATGAATTTGTTTTTCTCTCTATTCTGTTTCATTTGTCTGTGTTTGTTTTTGTGCCAATACCATGCTTTGTTGGTTACTACAGTTTTATAGTATATTTTGAAGTCACAGTGTGATGCCTCCAGCTTTGCTATTTTGGCTCAGGATTGCTTTGACTGTTTAGAGTCTTTTGTGGGTGTATATGAATTTTAGAATTGTTTTTTCAATTTCAGTGAGGAATGTCATTGTTATTTAGATAGGGATTGATTACATTTGCAGATCACTTTGGGTAGTACTGCTATTTTAACAACATTAATTCTTCCTATCTATGAACATAGAATATATTACCATTTATTTGTATCTTCTTCAATTTCTTTCATTAACGGCTTATGGTTTTCAGTGTAGAGATCTTTCTTTTTTATAGATTTAATTGTTTATTGACTCCTTTTTTAAATTAAAAAATGTGGGGTACAATTCAGGGCTAGATATATACGTGGTCATTGTACAGGTAAAGTGTGAATTCCCCTATTGATGTTATGCGCCCACCCCCCACCCCCCGCTCCTGGCAATGTCCCACTACTACCAGTCAATCCCTTTCTTATAGTATTTATGATAAATGTTCAGGGTCCACTTATGAGTGAATACATGTGGTACTCAGATCTTTGTTTCTGTGATAAATCACAGAGTACTATAGACTCTAATTCCATCCAGATTTCTGCGAAGTTCATAATTTTGTTTTTCTTTATGGCTGCATAATATTCCATTGTGGAAATGTACCACATTTTCTTTATCGGGATCTTTCAACATCTTGGTTAAGTTTATTCCTAGATATCTTATTTTTGTGTGTGGCTCTTATACATGAAATTGTTTTCTTAATTCCTTTTAGAGATAGTTCACTATTGTATAGAAACTGTACTGATTTTGTATGTTGATTTTATGTCGTGCAACTTTGTTTATTAGTTCCAAGTTTGTTTGGTGCAGTCTGTAGCAATTTCTATATGTAAGATTCTTCTGCAAACAGGGCCAGTTTGATTTCTTTTCCTATTTAGATCCTGTTTTTCTTTCTCTTGCCTAATTGCTCTGCCTAGAACTTCCAATACTTTGTCAAATAGGAAAGGTGAAAGTGGGCATTCTTGTCTTGTTCCTGATCTCAAGAAGAACAGTGGAACCTCAGTGATGAAGAAAGTATGTTGCTATTAGGACAAGATGCACTTGAGTAGCGAGTTCAATTTCAGGAAGGTGCTAAGCCACAGCAAGCAGCTTAGGTTGCAGGGGTGGGTGCTGTTAAAGGTGAGCTCTTATTATGAGTCAGTGCAGCTCCATAGACGCCAGCTAGAGAGTACTCTAGACTGAATTTGGGACCTCTGAGGACTGGGGGTCACTCTTGTAGTGAGAACTACTGACATCTGTGGAGGTAATGGGGACTACTTGGGGGTCTCCAACTTATCTTTTTTTCTATAGGAAATAGTTTCTCCTGACTCTGAGCTGCTCTCAGCAAGGGAGAGAGAATGGCAGAGGCAGGATGCCCTACTGCCCCCTCTATGGTGCTATCCAGGATTTCTGTACTCCACAGAGATTTTACCATTCTCCTGGTGCACTGCTGCAAACTTCTGTCATTTTGTTGAACTATAGTTGTTTATTTATGATTTAGGTCCATTGTGGGGGGAGGTGGGGGAGAACAAGTGTTGTGTAACTCTACTCAGTCATCTTGCTGATGTCACTCTCCTGATTACCATTTTAAACCTCATGTTACCTGTGACATTCATCTGTGTATCTTCATTTGTCCAGACAATTTGTATAAATTATAAGAGTTTGAAAATACTTGATTTTTACTCTATTGCCTTTCTTTCTGGCAAGTAGATTACAGTCATAATTAATATGTAAGCACAAATGCTAACATAAGTAGAACATAAAACTCATTTTTTTAAGTGCCACACATAAAACTCTGTTATATGATATGCCAATTTCATTGGAAATTAAACTACCTTTTCTGAAATTTATTGATAATAACAGCCAATTATCAAACAAATGTGATGCGATATTAACAAAATATTTATTAAGTACTTTAAAAATTAAATGTTTATTATATAAATAATAACTGTGGTTACAAAGTTCTTAAGATATATGTAGGAGATATCTACTCTTTTACTTAGCAATCTTTGTTTCATTTTTTAGTCATAATAGTTCACTCTTCTTTGAACAACTATGCATTCCTATTCTATGTTGTCCAAATGATGCTCTCAATAATTGGGCAAGCATCACCAACATAAGTGTAAAAAGACAGACTCCCAAAAGTATTTCCATCCCTAAAAGATTTCTTCCCTTATATATTTATATATATAAATTAATATATATGCACACGCATATATATTAATTTATTTATTTTTTCTGATTTTTTTTATTTGTAAAGATGTGTAGTACAATTCAGGATTAGACATACAAATGTTGATTATGTAGGTACCCTTTTTGATGAGGTGTGCCCCTCTCTCCCCTAGCAGTTTCTCTCAACAGCCAATCCAACCCTCCCCTCACTCCCCTGAAAGTTTCCCAATACTGCCAATCCCTTTCTTATAGTATTATAATAGTTAAAGGTCCGCTTATGAGTGAGAACATATGGTACTCTGTTCTTTGTTTCTGTGATATATCACTGAGTTTGATCGACCCTAAATACATCCAAGTTGCTGCGAAGTCCATGTTTGTCCTTCTTTATGGCTGCATAATATTCCATTGTGTATATGTACCACATTTTTTTAATCCAGTCCAGCTTCAATGGGCAACATGGTGGTTCCATGTTTTTGTTATTGTAAATAGAACTGCAACAAACATGTGTGTGCAGGTATCTTTTTTGTGGAATGATTTGTGTTCCTCTGGGTATATTCCCAGTAGGGTAATTTCTGTGTCATATGGAAGGTCAATTTCTAGTTCTTTTAGAAATTGCCACACTGTCTTCCAAAGAGGTTGCACTAGTTTTCATTCCCACGAGAAGCGTAGAAGCGTTCCTTTTTCTCTGCATCCTCGCCAGCATCTGTTGTTTATTAATGATGGCCATTCTTACTGGGGTTAGGTAGTATCTCAATGTGGTTTTGATTTGCATTTCTCTGATGAGGAGTGAGGCTGAGCACTTTTTTATGTGTCTGTTGGCTGCCTGTATATCTTATTTTGAGAAGTGTCTATTCATGTCTTTTGCCCACTTTTTAATGGGGCTGTTTGCTTTTTTCCTTTCAGCACATTTGAGTTCCCTGTAGATCCTAGATGTTATGGCCTTGGTCAGATATACAGCTGATATTTTTTTCCCATTCTGTAAGCTGTATCCCTGCTCTCTTGATGGCTTCTTTTGCTTTACAGAAGCTCATCAGTTTGATGAGGTCCCACTTTTCTATCTTATTTCTTATGGTATGGGCACTTAGTGTTTTGATCAGGAATTGGTTGCCAGTTCCAATTTCCATAAGTGTGTCTCCTGCATTTTCTCAGATTCTTATAGTTTGAGGGTTTACATTTAGGTCTTTAATCCATTTAGAGTTAATTTTTGTGTATGGTGATAGGTAGGGGTCCTGTTTCAATCTTCCGCTTAGGATCAGCCAGTTTTCCCATAACCATTTACTGAATAGGTTCTTCTCTCCCCAGTGGTTGTTGTTGAAGGCTTTGTCAAAGATGAATTCATTGAGAAATTGAGACTTTGCTTCCAGAATCTCTGTCCTGTTCTGTTGGTCTATATACCTGTTCTTGTACCAATACCAGGCTGTTTTGATTACTGTGGCCTTATGACAAAGTTTGAAGTCTGGAAGTATAATACCTCCAGTTTTGTTTCTTTTGCTAAGGATTGTTTTGGCTATTCATGGTCATTTATGTTTCCATATAAATTTCTGTATTTTCATTTCCAGGTCTGAAAAGAATGATGTTGGTAACTTAATGGGTGTTGCATTGAATCTGTAGATTGCCTTTGGTAGGATGGACATTTTAACAATGCTGATTCTTCCTATCCATGAGCATGGAATATTTTTCCATTTATTTGTGTCTTCTTGGATTTCTTTCAGCACTGTTTTGTAGTTCTCATTGTAAAGGTCTTTCACTTTTCTGGTTAGGAAGATGCTGAGGTATTTCATTTTTTTGGTGGCTATTGTGAATGAGATTGTGCTTTTAATTTGGGTCTCTGCCTGCTTGTTGTTGGTGCATAGGAATGCAACTGTCTTTTGCACATTTATTTTGTACCCTGAGACTTTACCAAAGTCCTTTATCAGTGCTAGCAGGTTTTTGACAGATTCTCTTGGATTTTTGAGGTATAGGATCATATGATCAGAAAGAGGCATAACTCGACTTCCTCTTTTCCTACTTGAATGCCCCTGGTTTCCTTCTCTTGTCTAATTGCCCTACCTAGGATTTCCAACACAATGTTGAACAAGAGGTTGAGAGTGGGCAGCCTTGTCTTGTTCCAGTTTTCAGGGGAAATGTTTCCAGTTCTGTCCATTTAGTAATATGCTAGCTGTGGGTTTATCATACATGGCATTTACTATTTTGAGGTATGTTCCTTCTGTACCTTGGTGTTTGAGGATTTTTATCAAGAAGGGATGTAATCAAAAGCTTTTTCTGCATCTAATGATATAATCATGCAGTTCTTATTTTTACATCCGTTGATGTATTTAATTACATTTATAGTCTTGCAAATGTAGAACCAGGCTTGCATCCTGGGGATGTAGCCTACTTGATCATGGTGGATGATTTTTGAGATGTGTTTTTGGATTCAATTTGCTAGAATCTTGTTGAGGATTTTTGCACCTATGTTCATAAGGGATATTGGCCTGTAGTTCTTTTTTTGTTGTTGGATCTTTACCCGGTTTGGGTATCAGTGTGATGTTAGCTTCGTAAAATGATTTGGGAAGAATTCCATCTTTTCAATTGCATGGAATACTTTCAATAGGCTTGGCATCAGCTCCTCTTTGTACACGTTGTAGAATTCTGCTGGAAAGTCATCTGGTCCAGGGCTTTTTTTTTTTTATTGGTAGTTCTCATATGACAGATTCAATTTCCTGGTTTGTTATTGGTCTATTTATCTCAATGTCTTCTTATTTCAACTGGGGAGGTTGTGTGATGTAAGAAAGTCTTCCATTTCATTTAGGTTATCAAGTTTGTTTTCATAGAGTTGTGCATAGTAATCTCTGATAATCTTTTGTATTTTTTGGGGGTCAGCTGTGATTTGATCTTCTGTATTTCTGATTGTGTTCATTTGGGCTTTTTTTCTCTTTGACTTGGTCATTCTGATTAGGGAGTCCGACAATCTTGTTAATTCTTTCAAAGAACCAGTTTTTTGTTTTGTTGATGTTTTCTATGATGTTTTTTTGGGCTCTTTCTTTGGTGATCTGAATTCTTTTGTTAAAGTGGGGGATTTGGTGGTCTTCTCTTTCCAGCTCCCTTAGATGATTTGTTAGGCTCTCAACTTGTGATCTTTCTGTTTTCTTAATGTGTGCTCTTAGAGATATAAATTCCCCTCTGAGAACTGTTTTCATGGTATCCCAGAGGTTTTGGTAAGATGTTTCTTCATTTTCATTTGTTTCCAGGAATCTTTTAATCTCTGCTTTGATTTCAGTGTTGACCCAGTAGTTGTTTAGCATTGTGCTGTTTAGTGTACATGTCTTTGTGGGCTTTGGGGACATTTTGTTGGTGTTGATATTCATTTTTATTCCACTGTGATCTGAGAAGATGCATGGCAATATTTCAACCATATGGAATTTGTTTATACTTGATTTATGGTCAAGGATGTGATCGATCTTGGTGTATGTTCCATGTAGTGATGAGTAGAATGTATATTCTGTGGTTGTTGGGTAGAATAATCTGTAGGTACATATTAAGTCCATTTGGCTGAGTGTCAAGTTTAGGTTCTGAATCTCCTTATTGAGTTTTTACCTTGATGATGTATCTAGGGCTGTTAGTGGGGTATTCAAGTCCCCTACTATAATAATGCTATAATAGAGTTGATATCTTTTTTTAGTTTATTTATTAGTTGCTTTATAAATGCTAGTGCTCCTATGTTGGGTGTGTATATACTTAGGATGGGTATTTCTTGTTTTTGTATTGAACGTTTTATCATTATGTAGTGTCCTTTTGCATCTTTTTAAATGTTTGATAGCTTAAAGGTTGTTTGGTCTGATATTAAGATCTTGACTCCTGCCTTATTTTGTGTTCTATTTGCCTGGAAACTTGTTTTCCATCCTTTAACTTTGAGTCTGCATGTGTTCCTTGTATTGAGATAAGTTTCCTGGATGCAGCAAATGATTGGGTCATGGTTTTTTATCCAGTTTGTCATGTGTATCTTTTCAGTGGTGCATTTAGTCCATTCACGTTCAGGCAGATTATTGAAATGTGATTGTTTATCCCTGCCATGAGGTTCTTTTGGCTTTGGGGTTGATGTATGTGTGTGCTTTCAAGTTTCTTGTTGGACTGTATTCTCTGCTGATTTTGTGTTCTGCTGTTCTCTTGGGAAGTGTGTGATTATTCTTTTTTTTGTTTCTCCTGTGTTCAATATCTTTTTAAGTGTCTCCTGTAGAGCTGGTCTAGTAGCTGCATAATTTCTTAGGGATTGGATGTCTGGGAAGGAATTTATTCTTCATCACTGATGAAGCTGAGCTTGACTATATAGGAAATTCATAGTTTAAATTGTTTATCGTTGAGGACTTTGAATATAGAACTCCATTCCCTTCTTGCTTATAGTGTTTCTGCCATTAGGTCTGCTTCTACTCTGATTGGCTTTCCTCATTAGGTAGTCTGACATTTCTCTCTTGCTGCTTTTAAGATATTTTCTTTTTTCCCTACTTTGTGTAGGCGAATTACTATGTGTCTAGGGGTTGGTCTTCTCACTGATGTCTTGTGGGGGTTCTATGCATCTCTTGTGCTTGACTGGTCACATCTCTGGTGAGATGGAGAAAGTTTTCTTAGATTATC
This sequence comes from Carlito syrichta, assembly GCF_000164805.1. NCBI lineage: Eukaryota > Metazoa > Chordata > Mammalia > Primates > Tarsiidae > Carlito > Carlito syrichta. Next base: position 567,620 of record NW_007246392.1, on the reverse strand, counting down.
TCCTTGAGTACTTGCTCCAATTTGTTCTCTATTTTCCTTTCTTCTTCTGGGATACCAATCACACATCTTTTGTAAGCTTTGTACTTTCTATCTGAGTTTTCTTTCTATGATATTTACAGATAGGGCTGATTCCATGTTCTGGTCTTCATGGTCTGAGATTCTTTATTCTGCTTGATTAATTTTGCTTTCCATGCTTGTCTTCTTGCTAATTATTTCCTAGATGAAATTTTTTATTGCCAAACTCTCTGTTACAAGTTCTTTCAGTGTTGCATCTTATCTTTTTTGAGTCTTATTCACTCTTTCCATCTATTCCCTTATCCCTGTCATATTCTGGGGCTAGTAGTTGGTGACTTCCATGGTTTGGGCACCAAGATCTGATTTTTCAGGAGTTTTCTCTTTGTTACACTTGAAATTGACTGTGGTCTTCCTTTGGTTTTTCTTCATTTGTGACAGATCTCTTGTTTTTCTCTTAGGTCTGTTATTCAATATCAGTGGGAGACGCTTTCACTTCTGACATTTGCTCAACCCTCTGTTCTTCCCTGATGCATGCTCTAGATTTGTTCTATTTTGAAATAGGATGGTGGATGGGAGGTTTTGTTGTCTGTTATAGTTTTTGGAAGTCAAAATAGTAGGGTATGGGGTGCTAGGATTCAGAAGCTACTTGCAAATTACAATGTTCACTTATTGTGGTATATGTTCCCTGAAACCCACTCCCCACCACCACTCTATATGATAATGCAAAGTAGAAACCAGCACAGAAAACAATTGAACACACACATAGACATACACACACTCCCCAAAACAAACTGGAATAGCAACAAAGGAAACAAAACAAACAACAACAGCAAAAAAGAACCAAGAAAACTGAAGGCCTAGCACAAAGTGAATGGAGAAGAAAAACAGAAAGAAAGGGAAAAAAAGGAATTCAGATCAAACCCTCACACATATATTGACACATATAAACTATAAAAAAGAAAAAAAGAAAAAAAACCCAGAAATACAAAAGAGCAAAAACAAGCCAACAACAACAAAATTGAAAGATGAACACTCCATCATTCAAATACACACATAAACAGAAAATAACAAATAAAATAAGAAAGAAACAGAAAAAGAAATGGAAAAAAGAAAAAAAATTGGGAGGATGTAGATCAAACCCTCACATATGCATTCATGCAGAGAAAAAATATTTTAAAAATAGATGAACAAGCTGGGCTCAGTGGCTCAGCCTGTAATCCCGTGCCTTTGGGAGGCTGAGGTGAGTGGATTGCCTGAGCCCACGGGTTCGAGATCCGCCTGGGCAGCGAGACTTCATCTCTACAATAAATCAAAA